>NW_004798155.1:54139-55491 GCF_000002075.1 Aplysia californica
CTGCGCGCGCGCGTGCGTATATAATAATATGTTAGAACGTGTGTGGTGTCTTTCAAATATTCAAGGGTCAACCATAATATGGACAGTATGGTAACAAACACGACCTATGTGTTACTATACTGGACTATGTTTCTCTTCTATTAACACTAAGTCGTCTTCTCTACTTATTATTATTTATTATCTTGTGTGTTTGATTTTTCTGTTCTTTTTACGGGAACTTTGTTTTCTTCTCATTTGTTCCGTGCGGTTTTATCGACTTGGTCTTTGTTATGCTTTGATTTGTATTCGTTCCTAGATTGGGTTTTTCGCCTCGCATTTCTGTGATTATTTTGTCTAGTTATGTCCGTACGTTTGTCGATTAGATAGTGTTATATGTGTGTGTGTGTGTGTGTGTGTGTTGTGTGGGAAGGATGGAAGGTTGGAGGGGGGAGGGGAGATGGGAGGAGGGTGTTTGATTAGTTTCATTTCCGTAAAGGGTAAGTTTCATACAAGGAGATGATGTAGAGAACTGATCTGGTTATAGATAGTGCGTCCATAAATGTCTGGAGATGACCAATGTTTCTGTACAGGAGAATATTTTCTTATAAGCAGAATTGGAGAAATGAGGATTGAGATGGCTAGTGGTTGCGGGCATTTGAAGATATATTTCCAAGGTTTTTTTTTAGTTTTAGTAAGAGTTTTACGGCACTTGCAACACAATTAGGTCATATAAGTGCCGAAGATTAGAGGTGTTACAAGAGAGTAACAAACATGAAAAAGAAGGAGGAGAGATAAGGACGATAGATCTAGATGTTTGATAGGAAAGAAAAAGCAAACCACACCAGAGCAAGTTTGGGTTTGTGCGACGCCTAATACTACACTACTGCTACAACAACTACCATTACTGCTGCTGTGTATATATACTGCTGTTGTTGCTGCTGCTGCAATTACAAAGTGAATGCATATATATTATTCAGTTATCATAGTGTTGTTGTTGTTTTTTGAAAAGTAGTGTAGGAGGGGGAGTCTTGTTTGGATTTCAGACAAAATAATATAGAATGTTTTTAAATGTGTTTAATAGACACAGCTCAACGTTTCGCCTCGTGGGCTTCCTCAGGAGCAACTGAGAGAAAAACTTAGTGAGCGCTGTATACTAGCAGGGAAATGCGACTAACGAAGAGGGTCTTAAGATTACGTGTGGTTACCAGGCTAGACGGAAGTGACTCAGTGCGAGCCAGGACTAAGGGCTTATCATAAAGAAATTGATACTAGTTGTTGATGATGATGATGATGATGATGATGATGATGATGATGATGATGTTGTTGTTGTAGTTGTTTGGGTTGTTGTTGTTGTTGTTGTTGTTGTGGTTTAT
>NW_004798155.1:58183-60331 GCF_000002075.1 Aplysia californica
CTCCCCTCCCTCCTATAGGCAGGCCAATGAGTAGATGACGTGTATAATATCTCGTCTATTTGCTCGCGTTGACCACTAGACTTTACTTTCCAGCAGCCTGGCACAGACTCCCAGGCTACCATTACCCCTGTCCACACACACACACACTAGTGACCCAACACACACACACACACACAAAACCCGGCGGCCAGTTCAGGACGCAAGCCAATATAAATAAAGACCTATTTCTCATGCAGATCTCTCACGAGGGAATAGCATACAGAGAGGAAAGCGAGAGGGGCGTGTGTCTGGCAAAAAGGACCGATGAGGTAGGATATGAGGGGATTTTTTCCAGGACAAAGTGGCGTCGTGATAGGGGTGTTGAGGGTGCGAAGAATAATTAATTCTGGTCAGGCTTATTATGTCAGTCCACAGAAACTCCTCCCTTTTTCTCTCTCTCTCTCTCTCTTTTCTCTCTCTTCTCTCTCTCCCTTTCTTTCTTTCTTTCTTTCTTTCTTTCTCTCTCTCCTCTTCTCTCTCTCCTTCTCTCTCCCCCATCTCGCTTTCTCTCTCTCCCTCTCTCTCGCTTTCTCTCTCTCCCTCTCTCTCGCTTTCTCTCTCCCTTTCTCTCTCTCCCATTTTTTTTCTTCCGTATGACACTCTCTATTATATCATTTTTGTAATGACTCTCTCTCTCTCTCTTTTTTTTCTCTCTCTCTCTCTCTAAGTATCACTTTCTTCTTCTCCTTCTTCTTCTTCTTCTTCTTCTTCTTCTTTTTCTTCTTCTTCTGCTTCTTCTTCTTCTTCTTCGTCTTCTTCTTCTCAGTCTAAATCTCTTCCCTCCTCATACCGCACCCCCTCCTCTATCCAAAATGTCTCAGAACATGAGTTCACCAAATCAACCCTATTCATTCATCTTTCCATCCTTCAATCACAACAAACTCCTTCATGCGCATATATCTTTTCTCAAACCATCTTTCTCTCCCACGTCGATCTGTCTTCTCGTTCCTCTCTTGCACCCTCTCACGTCTGCTTTGGCAAAAACAATCAAAAGATCCATTCGTCTCTCAACTCGTGAAAAGTAACGAGCATTTACTTGAATAGACGACGCTCAATCAAAATGATAAACAGGAAGAAGGAAATTACGCAAAAAACCCCAAAAAATGAAAAAAATAAAAACAATTTCAATAACTGGCGAGGGGGAAACTGCGATTGATTGATTAGTTTAATAACGTTGGACGACATTTCATTTGGCGCGCAGATATCAACAAGGAAAAGGTACAAGGAACACAACATGTCGGCCTTTATTGAAATAAATCAGTCTGGAAAAGCTCAGGAAAACCTTCCACATTCCTTATACAGGAAGCCATATCAAGGTCTTTGAGGGCGAGCCAGCCTCTTTTGCCTCAACGCATTTGTGTGTTATTGTTGTTGTTGTTGTTGTGGTTCATTTTGTGGATCACAGACGTTCCAACTTTAATTTGGGGTTTTTTCAAAGTCAAAAGCGGTGTGCATAAGCGTTATGAAATAATTGCTGGTTAAAAACATTTTCTCTTAGATGCAAGCGGGCTTGAGTTTGCACTGACAAATACAATGTTTATCAGAGAGTCAGGAAGGTAAGCATCTAGACAGAATGTTTGGCGTATAGACGGAGACACGCCATAATATACAAAAAGGAAATAATAAAATTGTTATCAAAAGAATAAGCTCTTTATTCTTGTTCAACTTTTGAGAATAGACATTATTATTTGTATGCACTAGAGATGCATGCTCACGTATGTATGTTCAAGTGAGGTTTATTTTGTCTGTGAATGTGTGTGTATGTGTGTGTGTGTGCTTGTGTGTGTGTGTGTGTGTGTGTGTGTGTGTGTGTGTTTGCGCGGGTGTAATGTGCACTTTTGGTGCAAGAGGTGGCTTCGTAATTGTGAGGTTACGGGTTCGAGGGTTCGAGCCGCGGGCCCGACGGTGTATCCTTGGGAAAGGCACTTTACACAAATGTTCCTCATTTCAGCCAGGTGGGAATGAGTACACGGCCATAGACAGTGAAAGATATTGTCAGTATGTTAGTGCGCCTATAAATGGCTGCTTGCACTATCTGCTTCCCAGGATGCTGAGATTGTTTCAGAAAGCTCTCAGGTCTGCTGGGGTAATAGTATAGATTGTGAAGGG
>NW_004798155.1:62289-64089 GCF_000002075.1 Aplysia californica
GGATTTGTAGGACAGGAAGAGGGTGGGATTAAAAAGGGAGGGGTGAGGATAGGACGATGGTTTTGCTAGGGCCGGGGTTGGGGTAGAAGGGGGTGTTAGAAGAAGAGAGAAGGACAGATGGATAGATGGTGGGAGGTAAAATGGAGGATGGATGGGTTGGCGGGTGGGAACGTGGGTGGAGAGAACAAGACGTAAGGATGGGTGGATTTGGACGAGAGATGTAGAAAAAAGGATGGATGGGTGAGCGGAGGAAGAAGGGAGAATTGATAGTGGGAGAAAGAAGAAAGGATGGAAGGATGGACAGATGGATGGAAGGATGGGTGGGTGAGGGGAGGGTGGAGAGACAGAAGGAAGGATGGACTTTCTTTGGAGAAAGGGGGTAGAGAGGAGAGTGGTTGTAAAGTTGGTGAGGGATAAGCAGTATGACTTGTTCTGCCATCATTAAAAAACCCACTCGCTCGGCGAACACTTATCTTACGCAAACAGACCAATAACCTCGTAGTTCTTCAGTAATTTACATTGGTGCATTATTAGAATTCACCAGACAATACATTACAAAGTCAAATATTCGACAGATAAAAAAGATAGGTGACGTGGGAAAAGAACCCAAAACAAGATTATTGTACTTAATTAAAATTTCAAATGTGAAAAGTGGTTGGTTGGCGGGTTTTTTTGGGTTTTTTCGGGGGGGGGGGTTATATATTATAATGTGTGTGGTTGGCGGGTGCTCTGGTGTGGTTTGCTTCTTCTTTCCAATCAAACGTCTATCGTCCTTATCTCCTCTTTTTCATTTTTTAAATGTTTGTTACTCTCTTGTATTTTTTGTAATATCTCTAATCTTCTGGCGCTCATATGACCGTATGCAGTTGCAAGCGCAGTAAAACCTCTACTAAAACTTTTTTTAAAATATATATTATGAAGACACTGTGTAAAATGGCAACCTGTCTACAACGGACACTTTCCTCCTCGACAGTGGGTGCCTGCCCGTCTTAGCAAATGTTGACATTATACAAGGAAGTATTACACAGAAAGGTGAGGAGCGCAATCCAAAGATGGAAGGCGGAAGCCAAAGAGAGACATTTTGGACCACAGTATCGATTTCCCATCGATAACCGTTTTGGCAGGGTCGTTCTTCCGCATCAAACCACTGGTTAATCACTGGTAGTGTTTTACGGGCAGCGGCGGCTTCGTAAACTAGATGTCATCGTGGTAAAATCAGGCGCTCGTCAAAATAATGAAATCAAAGAAATAAGCATTTTTCTGAACGTTGGCCAATTATTTTTCTAATGTTCTTTTTTTTTTTGCTCAACACCTTTTATATCCATTTTTTTTTTTAAATCATGTGTGAATTTCACTGGAAAAAAAATGATAAAAGGCTAGAAAAAAATGTCAATTCCCAATTTTGAAGGACTGTCAAGCTATGGAAATTACCAAACATCGGCGGCCATTTCCTCGGTAATTGCACCTCTGAAATGAGACGACCCTGATCTCTTTCAACCTCAAATATTTCGACGTCTATTCAACATAGATGAATATTCTTTTCACAAAAGTCAAGGCAAATGAACAGGCTTTAAGATGACTCCAATAACTCTACATGCCTCAAACATTAACGAGTGTCTGATTCCACTGCGTTGTGACACATAATGAGCCCTCACCCAAACACACCCTCTCCCTCCCCTCTCACCATCCCCATCTTTTTCTAAAACTATAAGCCTAATGGGGCGTTCGTGTATGACGTCACTGCGACACACAAGTGGCCCCAGCAGAGGGTGGGGAAGCCTCTTGATCAAGGACAGCGTA
>NW_004798155.1:64189-65324 GCF_000002075.1 Aplysia californica
CAGGCTATCAGGGCCACCCGGGCTTGACGGTGATACATTATCCCAGAAGAAAGACAAATGTTTGTTTTAGTAGAGGTTTTACGGAGCTCGCAACTGCATAAGGTCATATAAGCGCCAGAAGATTAGAGGTGTTACAATAGAGTAACAAACATAAAAAAGAAGGAGGAGAGATAAGGACGATAGATGTTTGATAGGAAAGAAGAAGCAAACCACACCAGAGCACCCGCCAACCACCCACAAAGACAAATGTACTTGATAAAATTTCTCCCGACTCGGGAATCGAACTCGGATCTCCAGCGTCCCACAGCGAAGAGTCTACCCGCTACACAGCATACGCTGGTGAGAATAGTCGTGTTGTAGAGAAAAACAAAGGGCAGGCCACAATATTATAGAGTGTTCTCTTATTACTGGTAGTAAAAAAAAGTAGAGAAATTGTAGAGCGCGGTCCTCACACACACACACACACACACACACACACACACACACACACACACACACACACACACACACACACACACACACACACACACAGACTCACTGTCCCGTGCTATGGTCCTCCTTCACTAGGACAAAGTCCACCAGAGTGTCCCGGTCCTCCGACCCGCGCTGCAACAACAGCTCTAGCTGGTCCTCCAGGCTCTCCTGGGGACACACAGACAGACACATAGATAGACACACACAGACGGGGGACACACAGACAGATAGATAGATAGATAGATACACACAGACAGATAGATAGATAGACACAGACGGGGGGACACACAGACAGATAGATAGACACAGACGGGGGACACACAGACAGATAGATAGATAGACACAGACGGGGGACACACAGACACACAGATAGATAGACACACACAGACGGGGGACACACAGACAGACAGATAGATAGATAGACACACACAGACGGGGGGACACACAGACACACAGATAGATAGACACACACAGACGGGGGACACACAGACAGATAGATAGATAGATAGATACACACAGACAGATAGATAGATAGACACAGACGGGGGGACACACAGACAGATAGATAGACACAGACGGGGGACACACAGACAGATAGATAGATAGACACAGACGGGGGACACACAGACACACAGATAGATAGACACACACAGACGGGGGA
>NW_004798155.1:65424-68855 GCF_000002075.1 Aplysia californica
GGGGGTGCGCAAAATTTTCAGACAATCTGGTTGAGGCTCACATGCAGGTCTATATCTAGAATCTACACTCCTACTGGATCGAAAAGTGAAATAGCCATAGCATCTTTGTAGATAAACAATTTAGTTTACTTAAATTTTGTGCCATAACATCATTTTTTTCCCTTTGTTTTTGTCAATTTGATCATCAACACAGTTTAAACAGTATTCAGAAATTAGGAAAAATAGGTCTTGTTTCACACCTGGTGAGAATAGCCAACGCTGGCAAGTCTCACCCGATGTGAGAGGTCAATCTTATTTTATTCTCACCCTGGGTGAGAATAGCCGAATATCCACTTCAAGTACTTTAATAAGGATGTAGTAACTCGCTCAAAGAGTTCTCTTCTAAAAAAAGTCTTTGGACTAAGTGACCACTCTTTCTTATAGTGTAGGCTATTCACATTCTAATTCTAGTAGTCAAGTGAACCCCCCGCCCTCACCTCCAATTTCAAGTAATAAACTTTTAAAGGAGGGCATGTTGGTACCTAGTAAATGCTTTGCTTCCATCAGTTCCGTGCGGTGAGTCATTTTATAGGCCCTAGCTGCTCTCTTCTGTTTTTAACTAGCACAGGAATGATTGGGGCTATTATTAGATAGAGGTGTATCGATTTGGAATGTGCGCTTACGAGTGATCATACAGGAAAATTTTGTTTCTGTGCTGCCAAGATGATTTGAGACGGATCATGCAGATAAACTCTTGTTGTGTGCAATTAGCTGGAGATTACTGCACCTTAGCCTTCTTAGTCATGACACAGAATTCCTGACATAACAGACAAGCAAACTTCATTTTGAGATTTTGTCTGAAACTCATATATTTTGGTTTTAAACTAAACCTTACGAACTTTCATTTCTCAGTCTTTCTGCTTGTATTTTGTAATTAGTAATTAGTTGTATCCTTCTCAGCCCAGGTTGGCCCTGACAGGTAGGGTTGGATGCCCCCCTCGTAAATGATCTAATTGTTTTGAGGGGGATTTAAAAACACCTCATCTAATAGAATAGAAGATTTTTTCTTAAATTCGTACTTAGGACTGGTGGCTTTTGTGGGATTTTATTTGCCCTGCCCCTGAACAGACTACACCACATTTTATTAAGTTAAAGTTGCCCTTTCTACCCTGAACTGCTCGTTGATTTATTCTTCCATCAATCTTTCTTTAAATCACGTACTTCGATTAAAGAGTAGATTTTTTTTTTTACCCCTTTCTCTCTCCCAGTCTAACAAATGTGCAGTCGTTCTGTCATGATTGATAACTGAGTGATATTCTGGTGTTTCAATCAGGTTTCATCCTTTTGGTATGAGTTGGATGTTGTTAAAACCTTGTTTCAGATAATGATGATTTTCCCCAAGGTCTCTTGTGCATGCAATGCTATGTCATCATGATAGTGACGAGGTTGTAATGTACAAAAAAAAGTAAAACAATGCTCGGCATGTTACATTTATTATGTTTAAGGCAAACTGTCAAAAATGCAAATGTTTGAACTTTCCCGTCATTGGGAAACTGATCTCTGGAAACCAGCGAGGGTAAAACCTTGCCTTCACAAATGGCATTTTTTTAAAAGGTGCCTAAAAGATTAATAAGGACCTTACCTTGCTCTCCAGGGAGTTGTAGCTTGTCTTTTTTTTTTTTTCAGGTGGGTGTGTGTGTGTGGGTGTGGGGGTGTGTGTGCGTCAACAAAATTTTCATTTCTATCGGGCGATCGGTCTCCTCCCCTGTAGAAACGTGGCGGAGAGCTAAAACTTCTTCCTTGTACTTTGAGCGGGTAGTGTGGTTGGAAGGCGCCACTGGTAGGTCCCATGTCTTTACGTTCCCTCTGTTGATTCTGTCTTACTTACTTTTTCCTGTAGTGAAATTCCTTTTTTGTGCCAATATAGTTTTATTTACTCAAACCAGCTTTAATGACCACCTGTCCAAAAGAGAGAGAGAGAGAGAGAGAGAGAGATTCTTTGCACTGTAGAGCACATTGAGCACTTTCCCATGGAGGTGCAGTATGTAATGTTTTATCGGTACTATTATTATTATTATTATTTTATTATTATTAGATATTATTACAACTATTTAAGCCTTTCACCTGTACAAAAGACCACTTCATGGATGGTTGGTGGGTGCCTTGATGTGGTTTATATTTATAGCTCTTTCTTTTCTATCAAAGATCTATTGTCCTTATCTCCCCTCCTTCTTTTATTATATGCAAGTATGTTACTCTCTTGTAACACGTACTATCTTCAGCAATTATAAATGACCTAATCGTGTTGCAAGTTCCGTTAAACTTTTAACTTAAACCCTAATTTCCACTTAGCTCTAGTTGGGGGGGGGGGGGGGGGGTTGTTACTATTGTAATGACACTGTCCAAGAAGACCACCTTTGTAAGATGACTACTTTTCTCCTCGACAATGGGTGGTTATCTTTTGATTGCGTGTGATCTCTGGCATTGTTTTGCTCTTAATCTTTTATCTGTAATTAATTTTGTACTTGGCCCTTTCCTTTCACCTTTCAAAGTTCAAATAAAGACCTAGAAAACTAAGTTTGCCTGGCAGTAGTTTTGTGATAAATGCTGAATATTATCTGATTAGTTTTGATAACTGGCTTTTTACCTCTTTTTTTTTTTTCTCAATGGAAATGATGGAGAGTGAATTAATCTTGTCTGTATACCTGGGTAGATAAACGTAAAACCAGAACTGACAGACACAATGTGTTGGTGTCAGCTGCACAGCTGTGTGTGGTGGGACATTTGATTTACTGCGTTCTTCTTTCTGTATTGTAAATAATTTCTTTCATTAATAAATGTAGCAGCCAGGCCTAGTTATTGGGTCTGTCTATTTCATTTTGTGGTGGGGTAAATTGAATAGTTTCAGTTTTATGATCATTTGATTTCTGCCGCCTGCTTCTGGCATCTGGTGTCTAGTTTTGTATTTTACCACATTGGAGCTGAGTGAGTTTTTTTCTAGTTGTGAATTTATAATCTTATTTTTATCACCATAAATGCAACAGTATCTGCCCCATCAGGGTTATCTTTGGGTGTGACATAGAAGTGTTTTTTTTTTTTTTAATTCGTGTTTCGTGGAATAAAAACAAGTTTTTGTTTGTTTTAGTAAGAGTTTTACGGCGCTTGCATTTGCATTTATATAAGGTCATATGAGCGCGCATTAAAAACAAGTTTACTGTTATGAACTGAAGGTTGGTATACTATTGCATCTTTATACTCTTGAGTTTTTGTGTTTCAGTTGATTATTCTCAGACTGTTTGCTTTTTTAAAGATCTATTATTACAATTTATAGGAGTGAAAAGAAGTGTGTTTTGTTTATTTATTTAGTAGAGGTTTTACGGCACTCGCAACTTCATAAGGTCATATGAGCGCCAAGTGTGTGTGTGCGTGCGTGTGTGTGTGTGTGTGTGTGT
>NW_004798155.1:68955-72683 GCF_000002075.1 Aplysia californica
GGAGAGAGGGGAGAGAGGGAGAGAGGGGAGAGAGGGAGAGAGGGAGAAAGGGGAGAGAGGGAGGAAAGAGGGAGAGAAGGATAGAGAGAGTGAGTCAGAGACAGACCTTGTTAGCCAGGGTGAAGGCCTCTATGTCCGCGTCAAGAATCAGCTCCACAAAGTCCATATGGTGAGAGTCTGAAACAGAAATATCAAAGAACTGACGGTGAACATTTGTCTGTCATCATCATCATCATCACCATCACCATCACCATCACTATCATCACCATCATCACCATCACTATCATCATCATCATCACCATCATCATCACTATCATCATCATCACCATCATCGTCACCACCATCATCATCATCATCACCATTAAGACTTGGTAGTATTTCCCAAATATTTAATGACACGGGCTTCATCAGGAACATTCCAAATAGAAATGACCAGACAAGACTATCTGTCGAAACCAAAGAAGGTACATTCATGTCACAGCGCTACAGGGAGCTAAGTGTGGGGGTAGTTTGACCTACATACTGGGCTGGACAGACTCTACAAGACATCAGGTAGATTACGTTTTGTGGTTTCACAAGTGATGCTGTGGGAAAGTTTCTTTGAAAGTGGGGGCCGTCTACAAAGTTGGTCACTTTCATGTAGGCACATCATGTTTTGCATCTAGGTTTTTGACAAGGATAATTTTGAGGTGAGGAACATGGGTTTGTCGGAGGTGAGGACGTGGGTGTTACTGCTCTAGTGAGGACGTGGGTGTTACTGCTCTAGTGAGGACGTGGGTGTTACTGCTCTAGTGAGGATGAGGAGGTTGCCCAGATTGGGAGAATGTCATTATAGACTGGGAAGTACACAGTCCAGACGTGTCACAGACAGGGAAGTATACAGTCCAGACTTGTCACAGACAGGGAAGTATACAGTCCAGACTTGTCACAGACAGGGAAGCACACAGTATAGACTGACTTTTCTTGATGAGCACGGTGGCGGTGTCGGAGCTGGTCAGTCCCTCAGCGTCCTCCACGGTCAGCTGGAACAGATACTGACCGGCCACCAGGTCCACCAGCTGTAGGACGGCCTGGCTGTCTGACCCGTTGACCACCGCCTAGGAAAACACAACAACAACAACAATAATAGTTGAACTTATACAACAACAACAACAACAATAATAGTTGAACTTATACAACAACAACAACAACAATAATAGTTGAACTTATACAACAACAACAACAACAATAGGTTAACTTATACAACAACAACAACAACAATAGGTTAACTTATACAACAACAACAACAATAGTTGAACTATAATAGTTTTAGTTTTAGTAAGAGTTTTACGGCACTTGCAACACAATAAGGTCATATAAGTGCCGAAGATTACAGGTGTTACAAGAGAGTAATAAACACAAAAGAAGGAGGGGAGATAAGGACGATAAATGTTCGATAGGAAAGAAGGAGCAAACCACACCAAAGCACCCGCCAACCACCCACTGATAATAGTTTCATTAATATAATAATGAAAACAACAGCAATAGTAAGAATAATCATCATCATCATCATAAAAATAAGTATAAGAAAAAGAACTTCTGGGATTTGGTGGGATTTGGTGGGATTGTGGGATTTGGTGGGGTTTGGTGGGATTGTGGGAATTGGTGGGGTTTGGTGGGATTGTGGGATTGTGGGATTGCGTGATTGTGGGATTGTGGGATTGCGGGATTGTGGGGTTGTGGGATTGTGGGGTTGTGGGATTGTGGGATTGTGGGGGAAATGACCTCACTTCCCGCCACCACTTCTCCAACACACACACACACACACACACACACACACACACACACACACACACACACAGTAGACACCAAAATTAATTAACAACAGCCAAAGAACAAAAAACACCAGCAACAACACGTACATAGGTGTCATGTCAGGGTGTCAGTGTCAAGGGTATGGTGGTATCTGGTTACTACTCTCTACTGTCTACCTTATATCCAGTTCACTCTGCCAACCGGATTCATTTAATTCAGACGGGGCCAGCCAGATTTTCGTTATTGGCGGTGCAAAAGGTACCATTTTACTACAATATGACCCATTCTTCTCACTACCTTTTAAAAACAAATGATTTGAAGGTCACGATCGAATTCTGTTGAATACGGTCGTATCGTGCCAAAACGGCTGGCTGGCCTCGACTCAAACCGACGAATCCGAATGCCAGTGTGCACTGCTGGGTATTCATCTGCCGTTGCACCAGCAATCTCAGTTATCTCACCGACAGTCACCATTCCCCTGTTTGCTTTGGTTGAAGTTTTTTTTTTAAATTGCTGGAGTTGGGGGGTGGGGGGTGTTTTGCTATGATTTTGATCGTTTCATATTGGGGCCCTACTTCTTTCTTCGTTGCAGTCGATTGTAATATTGATTTGATTTGGATTTAGATCTAGTCAAAGCTGTTGATATTCTGTTGATTATTTGAGTGTCGAAAGAGGATTGTTTGCACGTGATCTTGATCCTTTTTGGGGTGTGCGGCGACGATACTTTCCAGTATTTTATTTACCCCCGAACTCACAAGTTTTTTGTTTATCTGTTAATTATTAGTATTATTTTATATACACACTCACAACTTATAGATCTACATGATTCACATTTTTATTGTACATATTATATTGTTTGTTCTATTACAGCAGTCACAGAAAACGAGTGGCGTCGGTGGCCTAGTGGTTAGGCTACCGGATTCGTAATCGTGAGATCGCGAGTTCGGAGGTTCAAGCCTCAGCTCGGTCCGGCGCTGTGTCATTGGGAAAGGCATTTTACACGAATTTCCCACTTGGCTCGGTCCTTTCAGAGGTGGACGTTAAAGTCGGAGGTCCCGCCTCTTAAATAACCTAATAGTGTGGATAGGGGCGTTAAACCTATACCATATCACCATTTTTCACAGAAAACGATGTACAGAAAAGTGAAAAGGCATGAATAATGTCAAGAAGCTAGCCGAAGATAAGGCAAAATGTCGGAGGCCTATATCCTTATCCAGAGTGAGAAAGGGAAGGCAATGAAGATGATATGTTTGTATAATACATATTACATTGGACTTTAAAATCTTTTTTGTGGGTGGGGTTCTGTTATCAGAATACCCCCCCCCAAATAAGCTATACTCTGTTGGTGTCCTTGGCCACTGGAGATTTAAATTTACATTTTGCTACCCGGTCCTCGTGTTCGACATACAGGTACCCGCAGTTCATTAACCCTTTTGTGTACGGCTGGTTGGGGGGCGCCACTGGTAAGTCCTGCTTCTTAACTTTCTCTCTGTTGATTTTTCAGTCTGTCTGTCTGTCTGTCTGCCAACTTTTCCCCAGCACTAAATGACCGTTGTGTCGATGTGCTTCTCTTTACTCAAAGAAAAAAAGCCAAACCTCTTTGTATTCGATGTGTCAGTTTCGCTGGTGGACAAGCATAACATAAACTTACGATACTCAGGCAATTTAAAAAATAAATCTATAATCAAACCCTGTTTTGTGTTTGTATTGTGTAAGTAGATTAAACAAGAGTGCAGTTATAGCATAGTTTGTGGTACTGATAAATTGGTTGGTGTGGGTGTTTGGTGGGCGCTCTGGTGTGGTTTGCTCATTCTTCGCTATCAAACACCTCTCGTCCTTATCTCTCCTACATCTTTCATTTGATTGTTGCTGTCCTGCAACACCTCTAATCTCCGGAACTTGTATAACCTTATTGTGTTGCAAGTGCCCCCCCC
>NW_004798155.1:72783-75164 GCF_000002075.1 Aplysia californica
GAGAGAGAGAGAGAGAGAGAGAGAGAGAGAGAGCGACAAACAACAAAAAAGGAGGAGAGATATAAAGACGATAGTTGTTTGATAGGAAGGAAGGAGCAAACCATGCTAGAGCACCCACCAACCACCCACGCTGATGATTTGACTTACGGGCAGTACATGCAGGCTGCTGAAGAAAAAAGAGAATCGAAAGGTGGATGGTTGTTGGCAGGCACTCTGGTGAGTTTTTCTCCTTCTATCCTACCATCGAACATCTATGGTGTTCATCTCTTCCCCCTTTTTTGTTGTTGTATGTTTCTCTCAAGTATCTCCTCTGATCTTTGGCACTTACCTGACCTATTTGTCTTGCTAGTGCCGTAAAACGTTTACTAGAACTAAAACAGATTCGAAGCAGCACAAAGTCCAAAGTCACTGATTATTGTATAGCACGTGTTGAGGTTAGGTGGTTTATGGCAGTGAAGATTAAAAATTAGAGATTACAGTGTAAATAATTTCGGGGGGGGGGGACCCCGAAAGTTGGAATATTGGAGATAAACCGGGGTTTTTTTTTCCCACAAGCCGAGCCCTCCACTTGTCTCCCTGTGAAAGTGAAAACATTAAATTGGAAATATACCAAGTTTTTGATTAATGAAGGCAGCCCCTCTCAGCTCGGTGGGTACGATGTAATGTTTATGTTTATGAACGCTCACGCATGCTTGCGATAATATGACGAGGTCAATAACCGTATGACATCCACCCCTTGGCGCTCAAATGACCTTATCTTATGCAGTTGCGAGCGCCGTAAACACTTACTAAAAATAACTGTCTGCCTTTCTCACTCTTTCCTTGGCGACGAAATTACACCCCAAAAAGTCCCGATTCGGCTCAAAATTATGGATTTTGAGTTGTAGGTATTTTTAGCTTCTTCAGCCTCTCTTACAACTATTCCATCACATAAGAACCCCCTAAAGCCGTATTTCTTCCCATACCGGGTATGTTTGTTACCACCATCTCCTCATAAAGTCAATCTTTTATTTTTCTTTATCGCCCGTTTTCTCAAAACGCGGTTTTACTGAACACTTTTTAAAAATTGCTCCACCATTTTTCATCCAATCTTCATGAAATTTTCACAGAATGAAGAGATGTAATACTAAAACTTTTTCGGTTGAATTTTTGACATATGGAATAGATTATTGTTGGTGGTGTCTGGAGTGTGGTTTTCACTGATTTTTTTGCAAACTTGCTCTGTATTCTCGGGGTTGCGGAAAGGTGCAACAGAGAAATAATGACTGATTCTGTTGCTCCCCCCCTCCTTTCCCTCTTAAAACACGTCGACCACACACACACACACAGACATACTTACACACATACGCTCATACACACATTCACAGACATACATACACACACATACACACACACTCACATACACCCCCCACACACACACACGCACAAACACACATACACACAAACATACAAACACACATACACACAAACATACAAGCACACATACTCACACATACAAACACACTAAGGGAAATACAAACACACATACGCACACACGCACACACACTCACAAATATACATACACATACACACACAAACACACTTACACACATAAGCACAAACACACGCACTCAAACACATGCACTCACACAACAACAATAACAACAGCAACTACCATCAACATCAACAACGACCACCACCATCAACAACAACAACAGCAACAAAAAACCACCACCATCGACAGCAACAACAGCAACAACAACAACCATTAACAACAACAACAGCAGCAGCCATCAACAACAACAGCAACAACAACAGCAGCAGCAAAAGCAATAACAACAACAGCAACAACAACAGCAACAGCAGCAACAACAACAACAGCAACAACAACAACCATCAATCACAACAACCATTAACAACAATAGCAACAACGACCATCAACATCAACAATAACAACCACAACAACAATAACAACCATCAACAACCATAGTATCAGCAACAGCAACAATAACAACCATCATCAACAACAACAATAACAATAACTACAACCAACAACAGCCATCACAACAGCAAAGATAACACCCAGATCGGCAAGACCGTCTCAGTAATTACATGTACTGTCGTGGAAGTCTGTGGGAGGAAACGATCGATGAGTACATAATCCCCTCATGTGTATACATCTCTCTTTGGGTGGTTGGCGGGTGCTCTGGTGGGGTTTGCTTCTTCTTTCCTATCAAACATCTATCGTCCTTATCTCCCTTTGCCTCTTTTTTTTATTTTTGTTACTCTCTTGTAACACCTCTAATCCTCAGGCGCTCATATGACCTTATGCAGTTACGAGCGCTGTAAAATCTCTACTAAAACTAAACTATACATCTCTCTGCCCTGTCTGCTGTGTGTGT
>NW_004798155.1:75264-76418 GCF_000002075.1 Aplysia californica
AGATAAAGATGATAAAAAGATAGGAAAGAAAGAGGAGAGATAAGGACGATAGATGTTTGACAGGGAAGAAGGAGGAGAGATAAGGACGATAGATGTTTGATAGGAAAGAAGGAGGAGAGATAAGGACGATAGATGTTTGACAGGGAAGAAAGAGGAGAGATAAAGATGATAAAAAGATAGGAAAGAAAGAGGAGAGATAAGGACAATAGATGTTTGATAGGGAAGAAGGAGGAGAGATAAGAACGATAGATGTTTGACAGGGAAGAAGGAGGAGAGATAAAGATGATAAAAAGATAGGAAAGAAAGAGGAGAGATAAGGACGATAGATGTTTGACAGGGAAGAAGGAGGAGAGATAAGGACGATAGATGTTTGATAGGAAAGAAGGAGGAGAGATAAGGACGATAGATGTTTGACAGGGAAGAAAGAGGAGAGATAAAGATGATAAAAAGATAGGAAAGAAAGAGGAGAGATAAGGACGATAGATGTTTGATAGGGAAGAAGGAGGAGAGATAAAGATGATAAAAAGATAGGAAAGAAAGAGGAGAGATAAGGACAATAGATGTTTGATAGGGAAGAAGGAGGAGAGATAAAGATGATAAAAAGATAGGAAAGAAAGAGGAGAGATAAGGACAATAGATGTTTGACAGGGAATAAGGAGGAGAGATAAGGACGGTAGATATTTGATAGGAAAAAAGGAAAGATAAAAGACGATAGATGTTTGATAGGAAAAACGGAGAGATGAGGATGATAGAAGTGTGATAGGAAAAAAGGAGAGATAAAGATGACTGTTATGACAGCTGTAGTGTGTACCTGTGTGTCAGTGTTCATCTCAAGCTGTGCTGAGATAGCTGTAGTGTGTAGTGTGTGTGTCAGTGTTCATCTCAAACTGTGTTGTGATAGTTGTGGTGTGTGTGTGAGCGTTCATCTCAAAATGTGTTGTGATAGCTTTAGTGTGTGTGTGAGCGTTCATCTCAAGCAGTAGTGTGTAGTGTGTGTGTCAGTGTTCATCTCAAACTGTGTTGTGATAGTTGTGGTGTGTGTGTGAGCGTTCATCTCAAAATGTGTTGTGATAGCTTTAGTGTGTGTGTGAGCGTTCATCTCAAGCAGTAGTGTGTAGTGTGTGTGTCAGTGTTCATCTCAAACTGTGTTGTGA
>NW_004798155.1:76518-78934 GCF_000002075.1 Aplysia californica
GCTATGTGAATGGGGAGGGGGCTATACGTTCTTTCTTATGAGCGTCTAGGGAGGAGGTGCTTGCGAGAGGGGCGAACAAATGTTTTTTTCTTTTCAAAGTTGGGGAGGGAGACACACCTGGGAAGCGGGGGGGAGGGGGGGTACAGAGAGTGATGATGTTATCGTAAGGAAGAGGAGGTGGGTGAGGGCTTTGATTTTGATGAGGGCAAGGTGGGTTGCTACAGGTGCCACAAAAAGCTATTGTGGCCCCCGGGAGGTAGACGTTGAAGGCGGGCGTCCCACAGAGTGATATACAGGTTCCTGACCTCCGTGAACCCGTAGATAGGAGGTGCTTACATTATATATATATACGTGTACATAGAAAATCCAGCACCACACACCGGGAGGTCGGTACATCAATGATTGATTCTTCCTGTTTTCTTCCCGATCAAACTGATAGTTACTGACCACGTCAAAGATAGGGGTGTAGGGGAAAGTAAATCTTAACGCCCTTCCCCCAACCCCAATCCCGTCTCCCTCAAACCACTGCCCCCCCTCCCCCCTACCCCGTCTCCCCTCCTCCTCAAAACACCGACCCCCCCCCCTTTAAAAAAAAAATTTTAAAACAATAATCCATTAATTATTAGTTGAAAACGCCTCTGCGTATGGCTACACGGACACTAAACGTAGCCCCATGGAGATTGAGGAACCCGTACTATGTTGTACTTTGTAGGTCAAAAGAGATGCAAATTATGGAGGGCTAAAGTTTACTGTTACCACAACGGAGATAATGAGCGGCTGCCTTAAACCATTGCGACTGCCTTATTCTACAGGGCGTTCCTAAAGTATGGAGACCAAGGCAAACAATTGTTTTTTCAAGAGTCACAAGTAAAATATTAAATAAAAACATTTATTTCGTTTTCAATACCAGTGTTTGAGCGCTGAAATAGCTACTTGCACTGTATGCTTTCCGGGAAGCTGAGAATGTTTCTGGGTGTTATAGGGTCTGTTGGGGTAACTAGAATATTATTATCATTATCATTATCATCATCGTCATCATCATCGTCGTCATCATCATCATCATCATCATCATCATCATCATCATCATCATCATCATCATCGTCATCATCATCATCATCCAGTGCCAGATCTGCGACAGTCATCGGCGATCATGGTTCTCCATTCATTCTTTTGCTCGGATGCTCTTAAAAAAAGCTACGATTCCCTGACCTTTCCCCATTACCCATAATTTGTTTAGGTTCCCTAAGTAGATTGCTCTGGGCCTACCCATATATAACTATAAAAGAGAGTGAATAATTGTTCTTTATTGCGTCTTGAAACATGATTTCCACCACATGCTGCACAGTTTGTTTCACTTTTTCACAATTCCCGTGCAACGGAAACAACAACTGCAGGCTTCGGTCGGTCATTGACATCTCCTGTTAGTCCGGCCAGACATCAGGAACGCCTTGTGTAACAAAACCTGAACCCAAAATTAAATGTGTCTCGACGCAGTGGAGTCAGGTGCTCGTCAATTTTTGGGCATGTTGAGATAATGGTATCTTCTTAAAGCTTGTTCATTTGCCTTGCTTGCAATTTTTTTTTTTAACGCATCTATCTTGAATAGAAATCGAGATATTTCTTATGAAGAAGGTCGGGAGGTAAATTTATCGAGAAAATGGCCGCCGAAGTTTGGTAACTTCCATACGTTGAGAGTCCTTAGGAAAAGAAAATTTACATTTCAATAAAATCCGGAGTGAAATTTGTTTTTTAATAGACACAAAAGGTGTTGAGCCAAAAACGAAAAATTCGAAAACGATTTTCAAACTGCTGGGAAAATGCCATTTTCTTTAGCTTAATTATTTTGTCGAGCGCCTGATTTTACCACGACGCCACACAAATCGTTATGACTGAGGTGATGGAAAAGTTGTTATAATGATGTCCCATTTAGTAGGCAGTTGATACTCTGAGATGAATGTATTTTTCAAAATAGTTCTTCCAGATATCTGCTGTCTGTTATAATACTCTTTTATTAAAGAGTGGGAATTTATGAGTTTTGTCAACTGTCAAGTTGTGGGGATAACTCAATACGGAGCTTGTTAAAGAGCGGTGTGCATTACGTTGGAAGTTTTTTTTTTATTCAAACAGCAGAATATCATAATATTTCTCAAATAGGTACCGTGTATTATCACTTTTTAAAAAAATGTTATTGCATGAGCAACCCACACACCCTCTCCTTTTTAAACGATTTTAATGACAAGAAATAGAGACAGATATTAGACCTATATCGTTAGCTTTTTTTAGAGCATCCAAGCAAAGAAATGAATGGAGAACCGTGATCGCCGATGTCTGTCGCAGATATGGCACTGGATGATGATGATGATGATGATCGCTAGCTAAAATTCCTGGTTTAAAAAAAGGAATTAAACGGTATTTG
>NW_004798155.1:79034-80675 GCF_000002075.1 Aplysia californica
ACTGTGTTGTGATAGTTGTGGTGTGTGTGTGAGCGTTCATCTCAAAATGTGTTGTGATAGCTGTAGTGTGTGTGTGAGCGTTCATCTCAAGCAGTAGTGTGTAGTGTGTGTGTGTCAGCGTTCATCTCAAGCTGAAGTGTGTGCCTGTGTGTCAGCGTTCATCTCAAACTGTGCTGTGATAGCTGAAGTGCGTAGCTGTGTGTGTCAGCGTTCCTTCATCCCTAGCACTCAGCACCAGGCGACAGCTGGCAGACAATGTATGCGCCATGACCACACAGCCGCACAAAGCTGCACCCCACAACAAAGGAGATAATCTCCCTTTTGACGGGACCAAAAAGAACAAAACAATAGACAGAAACAAAAACCCCAAACAAAATCCTGTTCTGATCAAAAGCCGCGGGGGTTAGCCGGCGACATTTACGGCAGTCTTGTGACATAAAACAACGAGAGGGACAAATACACCCAAATACATGGCAAAAACATGATGAGTTGTTTTTGTAATGTGTTCTGACAGTGATGGTAGAGATACTCAACCATTGAATGAGTTTGGTGGAATGTGTGCCACTACACTCTTTAGTTTTGGTAAGTGTTTTACGGCACTTGCAACACAATAAGGTCATATACACTAAACTCTGCTCGCTGCCCCAGACGGCAAAATAAGCCAGGAACAAAACGCTACTGCGACAAAACATGGCGACAGGATGTGTGTGTTTATATGTATATCGTCAAAAGTATGTGTGTGTGTATATATATATATATATATCGCCGGTGCTCTGATGTGTGCATGTGTATGTGTATACATATATATATATCGTCAGTGCTCTGATGGAACCTTGCCAGTCCAAATTTTGTAGAAAATCCTTGTTTCCCACCAAAAGGCTTCCTGATATCTCGCTGCTCAAAGTGTACAAACGTTAAAGCCACAAGCAAATTACAAATGTCCAAGAACGCAGAGGAAATTCTGGGTGAACCTCGCTGTCCAACACAACGACAACTACAACACAACAACAACTACTACAACAACAACTGCAACAAAAACAACACCACCATCACCAACAACAACAACACCACCAACAACAATAACAACAAAAACAACACCACCACCACCAACAACAACAACAACTACAACAACAACAACAACAACAACAACCATAACCACAACAACAACAACAACGAACAACAACAACTACAACAACAACAACTACAACAATAACAATAGCAACAACAACAACTACAACAACAACAAACACACACACACAGACAGACAAATGTACCCACCTTTCTTGACGGTGATGGTGAGTGTGGCAGAGCTCTGCTGTTTCTCTGCGTCGGTGACACTCAACACAAACTGATAGTCTCCCTCCACGATGCCGCCAGTTGCCACGGCGATTGCTTTCTTCCCGTTGTTCATGACCAGGCTGGTGGGTCCACTGGGGGCACAGTTGGCAACGTTCACATTGGTGGTTTGGGGCACACTTTTACGGCGCTCTCAACAGCATAAAGTCATAGGAGCGCGCGGGACCCGAGTCGGTGGTAGACCCGTTACCTCACAGCACAGAGTGCTTGTACTTTGTCAATAGTTTCTATAGCATATCATTGGCACAAGTTCAGTAGAAAAAAGAGAAAAGTATAATATATATT
>NW_004798155.1:80775-82112 GCF_000002075.1 Aplysia californica
GTGTGTGTGTGTGTGTGTGCGTGCGTGCGTGCTGAGCTAGCCGGCTCCTCTCGTGCATGCAGCCCCGGCAGTGCGGGGATTCCCATAGACTTATGTTAGAGAACACCAGACTGGCTAGTTCAGACCATGTCATTCTGGTTCACGAAGGAGTGCGCCATTTGACTCGTATTTATTGGCACCAAAATGAAGGGCGAATTATGACTATCTGCTCAGTACCTAGTTTTGAAAAAAAAAAATGACGTCAACAATGTCGAGTTTCACAACCTGTCGAGCTTTTTCGAATGCAATTCTTTGAATATCTTGATAGCGACTCGGAATATTTTAGCGATTTTGATAGAGCGGATAGAGCATTTTGATTCATGACCTCAAGGTCTCAGTTACTCAAGTCGGCCAAAAATGTCTGATAGAACTTCGTAATTCTGAGGTAGCGATTTGTGTTTTGCCTTTCATTTGTGCGTTCACGGTGCGCTGCGCACCAGCGCACAGGTTTTGTTTGTTTGTTCGTTTTTAATAGAGAGCAGAGAGCGGCGGCCATGACAGTTCTCGGTCTAGGATTCTATTATAAATTCGAGTCTATGGGGATTCCACAGCGCTACACAGGGCTCTCTCTCTATGTGTGTGTGTGTGTTGTCGGTGGTCGTCTGCTGGCGTCGCTCGCTACCAATTACTGACTAATGACATGCACTAGCAATAATACGTCTACCCGTGCCTGTGGTGTGATTGTGTGTATTATATTTTAGTCGTGACTAACCTGGTGGTTTTTTTTTAAGGTAAGATGTGATGACTAAGCTTGTAGTGACATTCATGGTGATTTATACTCTTTGGGATACCGTTGTGCACTCTAGTACTCATCGTCTGATCGCCTTGTTGCCCTTTAATTAGTATTTACACATACGGGGTGAGTCCAAATTATGTTAAATTAACACTGACATGGGAGAAGTCATTTATTCGGAATTTACTGAAGTCTCGGCCTGGTCATTAGCATGATCAATACACAAAACTCGACGGTCATGGACAGTTCAATTTAGTGCCTTGACATACATTCATCGCGGGGAGCAGCACTTGGTATGACACCTTGCGTTGTGTCTTTGGATTCTTCCCATACTACTACTAGTGTGAACATAACGTTGACTCACCCTGCACTTCTTAGCCGTGTGTGTCTACGTGTGTGTGTCTACGTGTGTGTGTGTGTGTCTACGTGTGTGTGTGTGTGTCTACGTGTGTGTGTGTGTGTGTGTGTGTGTGTACGTGTGTGTGTGCGCATGTGTGTGTGCGCTTGTGTATGTGTGTGTATGTGTTTGTGTCTACATGTGTGTGTGTGCGTGTGTTTGTGTGTG
>NW_004798155.1:82800-85300 GCF_000002075.1 Aplysia californica
CCCCTTAAAAAAAACCCAACCAGTATGCCTTTTGCACTGTAATCATTGTAAATGCCGAACTCCGTTCCACTGCAGATAGGATAATATCTAAATTGCGGACATAAGAGCTACATTACAGGACGGTTTGGCTCACTGGGTCTCCCTGCATTTGAGAAAACGTGACTTGGGAGCGAAATGATTATATCTCCATTATGAACTTTGGCGAGGAAAAAACAAACAACAACAGCAGCAACTACAAAAATATTACTTAACAACAATAACAACAACAACATCAACAACAACAACAACAAAACTTTATCAGGTCATTGACTGTGTTAAATTGGTGGCAGTTATTGGAGTATGATGCTGACGGTGGCACCGGTGCTGGTGTTGATGCAATTGGTGGTAGTGGCGCTGGTGGCGGCGGTGGTGGCGGCGGTGGTGATGATTATGATGATATGGCATGGTGATGGCGATATTATGGTGGTGATGATGGTAAGGTCTGAATTTATTGTGAAGAAATCGATGGTAACAACAATAAAAAAAATGGCGGTCATGATGAGATGGTCCCCTCTCTCTCTCTCTCTCTCTCTCTCTGTCTGTCTCTATCTGTCTCTCTCTCTTTCTCTCTCTCTCTCTCTCTCTCTCTCTCTCTCTCTCCCTCTCTCTCTCCGTGGTGTGTGTATGTGTGTGTGCGTAGGAATTTATTTTGTCAGTGATTAATTTGTCTCCATGAGTGTGGGTGGTTGGCGGGCGCTCTGGTGTAGTTTACTCCTTCTTTCCTATCCAACATTCTGTTGTCGTTATCGCTCCTCCTTCTTACTCTTAAGTACACCTCTAATATTCACTTATTAATGACCTGTTTGTGTTGCAAGTGCCGTAACATTCGTCGTACTAAAACAAAATCCGTGGATGGTTGGCGGGTGCTCTGGTGTGGTTTGCTCCTTCTTTCCTATAAAAAAATAATATCGTCTCTATCTCCCTTCCTTCTTTTTTGTGTTTGTTACTCTATCTTGTAACACCTCTAATCTTCGGCACTTATTATATGACCTTATTATTGTGTTGCAAGTGCCGTAAAACACTTACTAAAACTAACTAAAACCCCACACTTGGCCCTGTGGTTTTGGAAAGGGAAAGTTAGTTGGCCTTGTGGTGTTGGTAAGGGAAAGTTGTTCGGAAGGTTTGAAGCATGGATACGTGAGAAGTGTTGTTGTTAGGCTAGCGGACATCTCGCGAGCCGGAGAGTTTTATCAGTCAGTGACCTTTGCTCCTTGACCTTGCCGGCTTAGGAAGTGCTGAGATCATAATGATAATATAGTCGTGGATTTGTGGGAGTTGTCGTCTCGAGGTTTCTTTTTTAAAATTATTGTTGTGGTTTCCTCGGAGTGGGTGGTTGGAGGGTGCCACGGTAGGTCTTCTCTATTCTCTGTATCTCTGTCTGTCTGCCCCCCTCCCTCTCTCTCTGTGCCTCCCTCCCACCTCTCTGTCTGTCTGTCTCTTGCTGCATCAAGCATTTTACTGCTCTGAATGGCCATTATTATTTGCTAATGTGCTTCGCTTAACTACACCAGACAACCAAATAAAAGTTGTCTTTTCCACGGATTCTCTCCACTACATACTACATGTGCTGCCAGACTACACAGTGGCCTTGGGGAGCCACATCCAAAATATTTTGGTGGGGAGTCGTATTGTTACGCAGCAATAATAGAATAGAATAGAATGATTGAATGTAGATTGTGGGCCTGTTGGTCGCATTTACAAATTGTAGTAATGTCTTTTGTTTTAGTAGAGGTTTTACAGCGCTCGCAACTGCATACGGTCATATGAGCGCCTGAAGATAAGAGATGTTACAAGAGAGTAACAAACATAAAAAGGAAGGAGGGGGAGATAATGACGATAGATATTTTATAGGAAACAAGAAGCAAACCACACCAAAGCACCCGCCAACCATCCACCTAGCAATGTCAGATTGTCTACCGACGCCTCTGGTGTAGAGGCTAGGAGTTTTGCTTTAGCACACTAGAGACCCGAGTTTGATTCCTAATACTGATGGGGAGAAGTTTTCATAGAGTACCTCTGTCTTTCTTTTCTGCTGGGATGTTGGCCCGCACTCTAAATGATCTAAATATCTCTTTGTGGAGATCGATATATATATATATTGCTTGTTATTGTTATCTTATCATGTCTTGTCTTATCTTATCCCTTTGTTGTTTTTTTTCCTCTGCCAGGTGGTTTTGCCTTTGTGTTTGTGGCCCAGGATGTGAGCTCTGGGAAGGAGTACGCACTAAAGGTAAGACATCTCAGAATACTTTACACTTCTTTCCTTGAATGTCAGAGCCAGTTGTCTAGATTTGAAGGATTAAAGATTTAAATTGCTGCTTCTTCTTTCCGATCAAACATGTATCGTCCGTATCCCCCGTTCTTCTTTTTTCTGTTTGTTACTCTTTTGTAACACCTCTAATCTTCTGGCGCTCATATAACGTATGCAGTTCGAGCGCCGTAAAACCTCTACTAAAACAAA
>NW_004798155.1:90300-187895 GCF_000002075.1 Aplysia californica
CCAGACTCCTCGTGGTCCGCCATACAGCGCAGCCTGGTGGAAGATGAGGTGAGTGTGTGGGTCGCCAACCGTTCTGTGACGCTGTGACGGACAGTGTTCTTTGGGGTTTATTCATTAGACAGATTGCTTTGGGGGGGGGGGGTTGAAGGTGGGTTTTTTTTGTGTGTTTTGTTTTTTTTCCAGAATTTTATTTTAAATTTAAAGTAAAGTTTGATCTTGGTTTATTATATTTAGTGTACTTGGCTAAGTGTTGTTTATGTAACAAAGAGCATTCTTTGGGTTTTATTCTTTCTTTTTTGGGGGGGGGGGGGGGGGGGTGAGGAAAATTGAAGCTTAAGGTGGGGGCTAGAAGGTTTTATTTGGCTGAATTCTACTGTAAATTAAAATTTTGTTTTATTATATTTTTTGTGGACATAGTATGGAGCTTAAAATATTACAAGGTTTGCACCAAACTGAATCGTAAGCTAGGATGTTAAATGTAAACTTTTTTTTATGAAGAAGTTTGTGGTATTTGAATTATTTACGTCCTTTTTTTTTTATAGCACTGACTTTGCAGTACTTGAAGAGATGGATGAATGATGGGAGAAAACCCAGATAATATTGTAGATTTTTTAAAAAGGCATCTGAGCAGAGAAATAAGTGGCAAAAACGATGATGTGGATATCTGTTTCAGATCTTGTATTTGGGAAAACAAACCAGGATAATGCAACTGTTTGTTTTTTTTTAAAGTCATCCAAGCAGAGAAATAATGGAGAATCATAATTGGCGATGTCTGCTTCAGATCAGGTGCCTGAAGAACGAGAATCAGGAGAAAGGATGTACAGTCACACACAGATTACACGAACATGGAAAACTCGGAATCACAGATAGATGATACAATTTGCCCTTCGCCAACTGATATATCTTTAATTTTTCGTTATTGGTTAGCACGAATTATGTATGTATCAAACACATTAATAAATCCCCTACATGTTAAGGTTTTTCATTCCTGACTGTATAGCCATCTGTTCACTATGTGTGTGTGTGCCGTGTCCTCCCCAGATCACCAAGAACACAACGCCGATGTACAGAGCTCCTGAGATGCTTGACTTGTACCAGAACTTTCCCATCAATGAAGCCTGTGATATCTGGGTACGTCTAGTGTGGTCTTGGAATTTTAAAGATCTTAATTCTGTAAGACTCTTACTGAAACTTTAAAAAATCTCTTTTTCTTCTTTTTTTTGTATATTACTCTTTAATAATGCCTCTAACCTTCAGCACTTATTTGACGTATTTATATTGCAAGTGCCATATAGAACTCTTACTAAAGCAAAACAAAAAAATTAAATAGATAAAATTGTGCTTCTGTTTCCTCAACCTGTGCGTCAAGCCTGGAGTTGTTCCTATTGTTGTTTTCCCCAGGCTCTAGGCTGTCTTCTCTTCAAGCTGTGTTTCTACGATCATCCCTTTGAGGACTCTGCCAAACTGAGAATCATCAATGCAAACTTTGTCATACCTGAGTCAGACACAGAGTACGACCTCTTCCACGACCTTATACGTGAGTATCTCTCTTGGAATGTTGTTAGGCTTATTTGGTGCAATATTCGAAAATATTATAATGTATATAAGATATTTGAGCACAGGTATTGGTATCGAGGATTTTTTAGATTTGGAAAATGACTGGGCCAAAGTTTGAAAACAGAAACGTAAAGATAATAATTTTCCCCAATTTTTTTGGTGTATTGTGAGAGCTGGTGTGCAAAAAGTGAAATTTGTAAAAAAAAATATGTGTAAAACTGTTGACTGGATGTGTTTTGCTTTTATTTTGTGGGTATGCAAAATTTGTTGATAAGAGTTTAATATTTTCAATTGTTTTTCTCCAAACTTGGATACTTCGAGAGTCAGTTACACAAAATTTCTTATAAATAGTTTTGATTTGTTTTCCTCGAAGTTTGGAATACTTTGAGAGTGAGTCTAAACAAAAAGCTTGATTGAATTGACTTTTAGTGTACACATGAACAAGAATACCTTATATCTTTGTGTCCTGGCGGTTTTTATCTCAATGTCAATGTGCAGGATACCTGTGTCTCTGTTCGGCGCTTCGCAGTCGCACGCAGGAGATCCTAGTGCGATTCCCGAGTTTGGAGAACTTTTATTGAGTATCTCGTTCTTTGTTCTGGGATGTTGTATCCCTCTCAGCCGGGGTTAGCCATGACAGGCAGGGTCGAAGCCCCAATACTTCAATGACCTACATTGTCAGTGTAGGTGTAAAAACAGGTACACGTCAATTTTTTTATTTCTGGTGGAGGATATATAAAGTTTGCCCTGTTTTGTTCCCCTTTCCAGGTGGTATGCTTAGAGTGAACCCGGAGGAGCGACCGGGCATCAACGACATCATCGACAGACTCCACGAGATTGCTCAAGCCAAAGACGTGAACCTCCGAGAGCCCCTGTCCTTCCCCAAGATGGCGTACGCCACCCCTCCCGGTCAGTCATCTGTCTGTTTGTCTCATTCCCACAGCTGCCAGCTAGTATGTTAACCCTACAAGTGTCTGGGTTAAAAACAATTTTTTTTGAAAAGTTGGCAGTTATACATTCCTGTTTTTTTTTTTTTTTTATTGTTTTTTTTTTAGATGAAATGAAAAAGAATAAAAACTTTATCATTGGAAGAAATTTACAGTGTGCTTTCACCAGATTCTGTTACCCAAAATGTACACACATTGCATGATAACAACACATCACATTCTCCTTCCCTCACCGGTTCACTCACTTCTTCCCTCCCAGACTTGTTCCCTCACTCCTTCCCTCTCTCACAACAAGCACATAACATGGTAACTCCATAGACAAACACAGGTAGTATACATACATGTAATAAGATATGAGAGTGGTCGGCTTCTTAAGGTAAAAATTACAGCATGTCTGTTTGCCTTCCACATGTTCTGATTTGTTTTTCTTCTTTTAGGCGTAACATTTACATGTACAATGAAAGTTAGCTTTTGGTGTGTGGGGGTCCCCCAGTATTTTTCTTATTCAGTCTCTTTTTTCTTGTTAATCAAATTATGTGTGCTGCATGGCTGAAACATATGAGGTAAAATGGGCTGGTGGGTCCTTTAGTATTGTAGGGCAAATTTCAGTTCCTTTGGCACCCCAGATACTGATATAGGTCCACTTCTTTTTTGTGTTTCCTTCTGTCGTTTCTGTCTATCGGTCTTACTTTGTACCTACTCTATAAATGGGAGTTATTTTGTTAACATGCTTCTCTTTACTAAAACAAACTAGTGGAAGTAGGAATGTGCTCTGGTGTAGTTTGCTCCTATCAAACATCTGTCATCCTTATCTCTCCTCTCCTCTTTTCTTTGTATGTTTCTCTCAAGTGACACCTCAAAACTTTGGCACTTATATGGCTTTATTTCATGGCAAGTGCAGTAAAACTCTTTCTAAAACTAACGTACTTTTGTGTCCTCAGACACCCCAGAGAGGAGACAGCCCTACACCCAGCCCCAGAGCCAGGCCAATGAGGGTGGCTTCGGTGCAGGGTCCCTGTTCAATTCTCTGAAAGGAGGAGCCGGGAGCATGTTCAAAAACCTCAAGGATGCCTCCAGCAAAGTCATGGAGACTGTGTCAAAGTAAGACTTTTGTACCTGTGTCAAAATAAGTCTTCTGTCTGTGTCAAAGTAGCACTTTTATACCTAGGTGAAAGTAAGACTTTTATACCTGTGTCAAAGTAAAACTTGTATACCTGTGTCAAAGTAAAACTTGTATACCTGTGTCAAAGTAACACTGTTATACCTGGTTCAAAGTAAGACTTTTATACATGTGTCAAAGTAAGACTTACTTATATGCCTGTGTCAAAGTAAGACTTTTATTCTTAAGTCAAAATAAGATTTTTATTCCTGGTTCAAAGTAAGACTGTTATACCTGTGTCAATACCTGTGTCAAAGAAAGACTTGTATATCTAGGTCAAAGTGAGACTTTTACCTGAATCAAAGTAAGATTTCGAGAAGTATCTATCTCATTTTGTAGATCCAGTTGTTGTTATTGATCCATTTTGTCAATGCGCCTAACGTTGGTTATTTTTCCCCCCTTCCAGCACCATCAACAAGACAGACATGGATATATCCTACTTGACCTCTAGAATTGTTGGTAAGCAGTTGATTTTATGTTTGTGTCGCAGAATGCTGAGTCTATAGCATCCTGATAATCTGATACTTAAAAAAAAATTTGTACAGAGAAGTCATCACATGTGTCGCAAATTGCGCAGTATCATCTGGGTCTGTTTATAGCATAATGATAATCTGATATTTATTGTTGTGAGTTTTCTACTTCTCTCCTATCATAGATCTATGTTCCTGTTTTCTCCTCTTTCTTTCCTTTTTTAGGTCTCTCTCTAGTAGTAGTAACACCTCTCTAATCTACAGTCCATATATGACCTGTTTGTGTTGCAAGTGCACTAAAACTGGCTAAAACTGAAGAATCGGGTTTAGTCAGAGTTGTGTATTTTCACCTGGACCTGTCTCTGTTTTTGCTGATATTTGTTATCAATCAGAGTTGTTTATTTACCTTCATGTATGTTTTTCATATTGTCTGTTTAACTTGAGTTTATTTACACTCGGGTATATTTTCAGTGATGTCTCTTTTATTCAGAATCTCTTATTTACACCCATCTCTGTTCTCAGCAATATCTGTTTTAAATTAAACACATACATGTACCCTTGTTTCTAAAGATCTTTTCAGTATGTTAGTGTTTTAGTGCCTATAAATGGCTGCTTGTTCTGTATGCTTCCCAGGAAGTTGAGGTTATTTCAGAATGCTCTCAGGTCTGCTGGGGGTCATAGTATAGATTGTGAAGCGCATAGAGCTTGCTGTTGAGCGGGCACTTGCGCTGTATAAATGCTATCTATTATTATTATTATTATTATTATTATTATTATTATTATTCCCAGTGATGTCATACCCTGCGGAGGGCGTGGAGTCGGCCATCAAAAACAGTATCGACGACGTTCGCTCCTTCCTCGAGTCCCGCCACCACGGCTGCTACGCTGTGTACAATCTAAGTCAGAGAACGTATCGAGTCGCCAAGTTTGAAAATAGAGTGAGTAGGCTTTTGAGTTCTGTTTTACTGTGGGTCAAATGGAGAATCGAGGGGGGGGGGTCAATTTGCCAGGGTGTCTATGTTTGTTTTGTTTTTCTTTCATTTAGAGTGTGAAAAGATGCTGGTTTTTTCTCTCTCTGATTTAGGATCCTTGTATAAAATAGTGACTATTTATTTTCCAATATCTCCAGGTGTCTGAGTGTGGTTGGACGGCCAAAAAAGCCCCTCCCCTGACCAACCTGTATGCCATCTGTAAAAACATGCACCTCTGGCTCCGGCAGACGCCCAAGAATATTTGTGTTGTCCACTGTTTGGTGAGTATTGTTGTTTTGTTTTGTTTTATTTTTTCTGTCTATTAATTTTACTGTTGTTGTGAGAAGTTCTGTTTTCTTTCTTTGTCTGTCTTTTTGTCTCTGTGTCTGTCTCTGGGGGTGGTTGGAGGGTGCCACTGGTTGGTCCTATTTCTTTACTTTCCCCCTGTTGTTTCTGTCTGTGCGGGTGGTTGGAGGGTGCCACTGGTTGGTCCTACTTCTTTACTTTCCCTCTGTTGTTTCTGTCTGTGTGGGTGGTTGGAGGGCAGCACTGGTAGGTCCTACTTCTTTATCTTCCCTCTATTGTTTCTGTCTGTCTGTTTTACTTTTTCCCCAGCACTATATGACTATTATTGTGTGGATGTTCTTCTCTTTACTCAAACAAACAAATATCTCTCTCTTTTTCTCTCTATGTCTCTGTGTGTATGTGTGTGTCTCTCTCTCTCTCTGTCTCGGTGTGTGTGTGTGTGTGTCTCTCTGTCTCCATGTCTCTCTCTCTGTCTCCATGTCTCTCTCTCTGTCTCCATGTCTCTCTCTCTCTCTCTCTCTCTCTCTCTCTCTCTCTCTCTCTCTCTCTCTCTCTCTCTCTCTCTCTCTCTGTCTCTGTCTCTCTCTCTCTCTCTCTATCTCTCTCACACTCACTCACATACACACTCACTCACTCACATACACACTCACACACACACACGTACACACACACACACACACACACACACACACTCAGACACACATTGTTGTTAATTGTTCATTCTATCTTAAGTTACCCTTTTCTTCTTGGTCTGCAGGATGGAAAAGCCAACTCAGCGTGTGTGATAGGATCGTTCCTGGTGTTCTGTCGTCTGTTTGAGAATGCTTCAGCAGCTATGCATCTGTTCACAGCCAGGAGATCTCAGCCTGGCATAGCCCCATCACAGAAGAGGTACATGTTGGTGGGGATTTGGGAGGGGTGGGATTATGGGAACTGGTGACGTGAAGGGGGGGAGGGGTGAGGAAGAGGGATGTGTGTAAAGGGGGGAGGGGTGTGTGTGTTGAGATGGATCCCTGAGATCCAACAATGCTCCTTCACAGAAGAGGTAAATGTCAGCCATAAAACAATAACAAAACCCCCAAAAAGCAACATGATCTCTCCTTGTAATCCCCCCTCCTCTGTAAATGCCCCCCCCCCCCCCAAAAAGAATAAAGCTGTAAACAAACAACCCCCCCCCAAACCCCCCCCCCCCAAAAAAAACAAAAACAAACCCAGCTAAAAAACCACCCCCCCCCTAAAAAAAAAAGAAAAAAGCTCAAACAACACCCCTCCCCCCCTCCACCCAAAAACCCAACGAAAAAACAACAAAACAAAGCAACCCCCCCAATAAGCAAAAAAACAACCAACAAATCTGTCCTCTCCCATCCTTTCACATCTCGCAAGTTTACCCTCATGCCTCTCCTCAGATACATAGACTACATCGGCCAGATGGTGGCCGACAGACCAGTATTACCTCACAGCCGGCCCGTCTTACTCAAGGCCTTACAGATGCGACCGCTGCCGCTTTTCAACAAGATGAAGTGAGTAAAAGACATTGCTGTTCTCATCAATTTAATAATAATTAAAATCATAATAAATAGCATTTGTACAGGGTATATCAAGACATAGAGGTCTTGAACATCTAGCTCTCACTGGAAAAATTGAAGGTAAACGAGGAAGGGGTAGGCTCAGAGCAACATACTTAGGGAACCTAAGCAAATGGCTAACGGGGAAAGATCTGGAAAACTTAGCTTTTTTAAGAGCGTCCAAGCAAAGGACTGAATGGAGAACCATGATCGCCGATGTCTGCCACAGATCTGGCACTGGATTATGATGATATCCCTGCTCAACAGCATGCTCTATGCGCTTTGCAACTATTATTACCCCAGCAGACCCGAGAATTTTGACTCAGAAACATTCCTGGCTTCCCGGGAAGCATACAGTGCAAACAAACACCAATAAACGAACTAGATTTTTCATTGTCTATGTCTATGGCTGGGTACCCATTCCCATGTGGGTGAAGTGAGGTGAGGAAAATCTGTGCAAAATGCCTTTCCCGTGCATGCAGTTTTGGGTCTCTGGTAGGGGTTCAAATCCACAACTTTTTCAGTTGTGGGCCGACTCTACTGCCTAACCATAATGACTATTGTGACCCGTCTAGTGACACCATACCTTTTTTGTTGACTTTGTTGCGTCAGTGGTCTAGTGATTAGGCTCTTGGATTCGCAACCGTAAGGTCGTGGGTTCGAATCCCATCTGGGGCCCAACGTTGTGTCCTCGGGAAAGGCTCTTTACTTCACACAGGTGGGAATGGGTACCCAGGTATAGACAGTGAAAGATCTTGTCAGTTTGTTAGTGTTTGAGCGCTTAATCAGCTGCTTGCACTGTATGCTTCCCTGGAAGCTGAGAATGTTTTTCTGAGTGTGCTATTGTCTGCCGGGATAATAATACAGCGTGAAGCGCCTAGAGCTTGCTGTTGAGCAGGGTTATGCGTTATACAAATGCTATTTGTTATTACTAATACTTGCACCAATGTATGTGGTGTAACAGTTAGGCTCATCGCCGTCCGAAGCAGAAGACCTGAGTCAGATTATTTCCATGTGGGAATGTTTGCATGTATTGAGCTGTTCTTCATTTTTACAGGTTAAAGAAAAAGCAAATTTAATTATGCACATAGGTAGAGATTTTGTTGAATGAATTGATCATGCAAAGTTACATGTAGTTTAAAAACTATATTTATTTCGGTTAAGATTTTGCCAAGATGTTAGAGTCCATCTGAGCGTGCAGTTTGGTAAAAAAAATTTAAAAAATACCACATCAAATATAGGTGTGCGTCGCTCAGAGCTCAGGCAAAAGGGTCATGATAGCCTCATGAGGTCAAGGTTCAAAAGGTTCGATGGTTGTTGAAAGGTGTGTACTATGTCCACTTGACAGGAATGGCTGCACGCCGTTTGTGGAAGTCTACATTGGGGATGAGAGAGTGCTGTCCACATCACAAGAGTATGAAAAGATGAGGTAAGTGAGATCTCCTATTGGGTGGCTGATAAAGCATGATTTTTAAAGTTTTTAACCTATGTTCTTCTTTTTGGGTGTATTTTATGGAAGTTTTGATTTGAAATGGGAGGGTGGGAGAAGGAGGGATTATGTGTGTGTGTGGGGGGGGGGGGGGGGGGGGGGAGACAAGACTGCAGGTCTGATTAATGAATGGAATATAGATTCTTGAAGTTGTTCATAAAAGTCCAGGTTTTTGTTCATGGATTGTAGCTACTGAAGGAGTTGATTGTCTAGAAAAGTGTCTATGTGAGGGTAAAGAAAGGATGCTATGGTTAGAAGTATGAGTACTTCTACCATACTTAAGACTTTAGATACTGTAGAGAAAAGAATGCTGAGTTTTCGAGTGAAAAAGAAATGTTTTGTCTCAACCAGTGTCTATGGCATAGTGGTTAGGCGCTTTGCTGTTGAAAGCAGGAGATCCTAGTTTGATACCTGGAGGAGGGGAGGGGGGTATTGAGTTTCCTGGTCTTTCTTCTGGGGTGTTGTATCTCTCTCAGCCTTGGTTGGCCTTGACCGGCAGGGTCAGAGGCCCGTTTCTTAACCCTATACGTACGCTCTTGGGTCATTTTGTACCCCCCAGGGTTGTATTTTTTACATTTTAGAATACTTCTAGTGCGAAGATCTCTTTGAAACTTTCAGTATTTCTCAAAGAATCATTTTGACAGACTGCTATGCAAAGTGTATGGATCGGATTAACAAGTAAATTTCCTCTTTGAAAAGTGGTGGCACAGAGTCACCACGTCGTGTATGGATACGATAGTAAAACAGGACATACGGATAGGGTTAAATGATCATTTATAAAAGAAATGTGTAATGACCTGTGTTTGTGCTTGCGTGTGTTCCACAGACAGATCACGGTGGAGGACGGGCGGGCCATGCTGCCGCTGAATACGTCAGTGGCCGGGGACATCACCATCATTGCCTACCACGCCCGCTCCACCTTCGGGGGGAAGATTCAGGGAAAGGTGCAGTTCTAGAACATTTGTTACCTTATTTTGGGCCCATTTCGGGTTGTTTAACACTGTGCTGTCACCCAGCCAGCAGTACAAAATACCCCATCTTGTCACCCAGCCAGCAGTACAAAATACCCCATCTTGTCACCCAGCCAGCAGTACAAAATACCCCATCTTGTCACCCAGCCAGCAGTACAAAATACACCATCTTGTCACCCAGCCAGCAGTACAAAATACACCATCTTGTCACCCAGCCAGCAGTACAAAATACACCATCTTGTCACCCAGCCAGGAGTACAAAATATCCCATCTGGTCACACAGCCAACAGTACAGTGGACTTAAGTGACCGCAACGGATAATTTTCACCGTCGCTTTATTGTGCCAAGTGACCGCAAAGTGTAAATACAGTCAAAATTGTCCAAGACAGCCGGCTATCCATTGTGGAGGAGAAAATTGGTTGTGTTAGTACAGCAGAACGTCTTGAACAGTGTTGGGATAATATTTTTTCTTACATGCAAAGTGGGAAATGGAAGGTGGACGTTTGTATAAAAGATTGCCATCGACGGGTGGCTGTTAAAACAGGCTTGACTGTATGTTGTATGAAATAAAGCTTAACAGTAAAGGTGTATTATTTTTGTAATAAAGTTTGAACAAGTGAATAAAATGTACAGATCTACCTGCATAATCTTCTTTTCAGCCCAGAATTGTTTTGGGAATAGACTAGCTCAAAAGCATACAGTACAGATAAACTTGCTTCTGCTTTCAATCTCCTACACTCTGGCAATTGTGATTCATTTAGATAAGATTGAGCCTAAAGTTTCTCCTGTGCCACCTTTTGACTTGAAAGCCTTGGACAATGTATTGAAATAAATCATGCTTTGTCGTAAAAGGGACAAAGAACTATTTAAACTACAATAAATCAGGTTCATATTGTCCAATCTCTATGTTTCTATGATTGTATATTGGATGAATTAAAAAATATATATGCCAATCTAGATATCGTAGGAATGTGTGAACATTTTTGCGAAAAGTCATTTCAATTCACTTCTGCACATACCTGGGCTTTTTTTTTTCTATTCAAACCTCAGTAAAGGAGGCCATGAAATGACTTTTGTTGTATTGTCTCTCCTCAGATTACCTCCATGAAGATGTTCCAAATCCAGTTCCACACTGGCTTCATCGCTGAGGGGTCAACAAGTATACAATTTCACCAGTGAGTGTTGTGTCCTTTGTACAGATATTGTGCTGCTTTAGCGTGAAACAAGAGAGAGTGGGATGCTTGGAGACATATGGTTCACTTTTCACTTTTGTTTTAGTTTTAGTAAGAGTTTTATGGCACTTGCAGCACAAATAGGTCATATAAATGCCGAAGTTTTCACTTTTCTGTAAAGCTGATGTGATATAGATTGTAAAGTGCATAGAGCTTTCTGCTTAACATGGATGTGTACTACAGAAATGTTATTTATTATTAAAAGTTAATTGTTGTAAAGTAGTATTTTCTGTTATTTATATTGATGCAGAAATGATCTTTAATTTTTGCAACTGTTTGGAAGATGATGCTAGTATGTCAAATTCCTTTTCTCGCCCCCTGCAGTTTGTATCTGTTTGTCTTGCTATTTCCTTAAACTAAAAGGCAGTTATTGTGTCGATGTGCTTCTCTTCACCCTGACAGACAATGTCGAAGCCTGCTTCCTAAATGATTTTAATTGTGTCAATGGGGCCGTAAAAATACCTACAGGAAATAAACAAAATAAGTGTTTCTTTATGGTATAGATTTGATAAAAGCTTCGATATAAATGTTGAGTAAAAAAAAAACATCGTTTACCTGACCTCTGACTTTTTGTAACCCCCCCAGGTACGAGCTGGACCAGTTAGACACGGCTGACAAGTACCCGGACATGTTCACCGTCGTCCTTGACCTTCTGGTGTCCCCGTCGGAGAAGAACCAGAGCGACCGGCGACTGCCCTGGGACAACTTCCCCACTGACAAACTCACACCCAAGATCCTCTTCTCTTCCAAGGATGAGATTCACCAGACCTTCTCCGAGTTTGGTAGGAACAGAACAGTATATTGTTAGTCTTTGTAGTTTAGAGTTTGGTTTGAAGTAAGGATATACGTTGATAACATTCACCAGAGCTTCTACGAATTTGGTAGGAATAGAACAGTATATTGTTAGTCTTTGTAGAGTTTAGTTAGAAATAAAGATGGTGTGTAGATAAGATTTACCAGACCTTCGCCGAGTTTGGTACAAACAGAACAGTAGTCTTTGTTGTGTAGACTTTAGTAAGAAATAAAGGTGATGTTTAGATGAGATTCACCAGATCTTCTTCGAGTTTGATAGGAACAGGGATACTATACTCTTTATAGTGTAGAGTTTGGTTAGAAATGAAGACAATGTGTAGATAAGATTCACCAGAATCTTAGTGTTTGGTAGGTACAGAATTGTATAATCTTTATAGTGAAGAGTTGAGTTAGAAATAAAGATGATGTGTAGATAAGATTCACGAACCTTTCTCAGACTCTGGTAGGAACAGAATAGTAGAGCCTTTGTTGTGTAGAGTTAAGTTAGAAATAAAGACAATGTGTAGATAAGATTCACCAGACCTTCTCCAAGTTTGGTAGGAACACGGATACTGTTTATGTCTCTGTACTGTAGAGCTTGGTTTGAAGAAAGGATAAGTCGATTATATTCTCCATACTTTCTCAGAATTTGGTAACAAGAGAAAACTATATTTTTATCTTTGCAGTTTTATTATTTAGTTATTATTTGTTTTACTTACTTTGTTATTTCCAGTACCATACTTTGTTTTGTTTGTTTGTTTATGATAGTTTTTGTGTGCTGGAGGGGGGAAGAGGGGGGGGGGGGGTCTGTATCACCCTATGTGTTTTGGGAGGAGGTAGAGTGCTTTACCAGCTTTTGTGTATAATGTTTCATTGGGGGAGGTTGGGGTTTTTTTTCTTTTGCAGGGGGGGGGGGGGGTCCCTGAGTGTTACCCAGATATCTGGATGTTTTTTCTTTTCTCCAAATCCCACATCTGTGTCTGTGTTCCAGGTGTGTCAGAGAGAGCCAAAAGCCGCTTGAGTCGGGCCTCCAGTTTTGACACGGAGTCGCCGCAACACGCCCCAAGCACGCCGGTCAAAGGTCAGGACTCGAGGCAGTCGGAGCAGCAGCGAGCCGCTGAGCAGAAGAAGCCTGCTGCCAACGGAATGTCAAGTTTTTTCACTACGCTAGGTGGGTTTTTTAATTCTTTACCATGGTGGTGGGGCTTCCCTGGGGGGATGTTGGGGGGGGGGAGATTGGTTTTGCCTCGGGGCAGCAAAGAACAACAACGGCTGTGATACTGTGGGTCATGAGAGGACTCTCAAGATGTGTAGGTCTTAGTTTAGTCTTAGTAGAATGTTTTACGGCACTTACAACACAAATAGGTCATATAAGTGCCAGAGGTAAGAGATGTTCCTTGAGAATAACATACAAAAAAAGAAGGAGAGATAAAGACGATAGTAGTTTGATAGAGAGAAGGAGCGAAACACACCACCAAAGCACCCGCCAACCACCCATCGTGTAGATCTGGTCTCCCAAACAGTACCAGACCATGTATAACTTAGTACAAAAATACAAGCAAACATGTCAAATTGTTCGCACATCTTGGGGGACAGAGGAGCTTCTGCACCTCTGGATTAATGAAGGAATGGTAAGCGGCTAGCCCAGGATAGGGAAAAGAGGAAAGTGTTTGTTCTTGGCCTATACCCTGGTCCAGGGTGAGAAAGGCAATGATGATGATAGTGGTGGGAGTAGGGGTCTGGGTTTTGGTAGTTGGGGTTTTTCTCCCTTCACATCTGTGAATGGATTTTTGTTGTTTTCGGTGTTATTGTTGGTGGTGTTACTGGGGTTTTTTTGGTGTGTTTGGGAGCCTGTCCTTTCGAATTGTTTGGAGCCTTGAAGAGCATGCTCTTCGCCAGGGCCACTGCCTCTCTTGGGTAGCGGTTGAGGCAGTCCAATCTCCCCTGAATCCTCTCCAAAGAGATGCCACCGCCGGACCTCAATAGCGGGGCATCTCTGCAGCCAGTGCTCCAAAGCTTGGGGCTCCTCGCTGCACAATGGACATATGTTGTTGCTGTTGAGTTCTACTTTTGGATGTGTGTGGTCCTTGGCGGGTGTTCCTGGTAGGTTACACTTCTTAACTGTCCCTCTGCTGTTTCTGTCTTACATTTTTGCTCCACTAGATAACTATATTTACGGCTATTCATTTCTCTCTATTCAGAGTGAGAATTACACCTAAGGGAAGGTTTTGTCAGAAGTAGTAAAAGAAAAAGTAATGTCGAAGAGAAAGAAAAGAAACAGACCACGACTTTTCCTCTTTTTTCTGCGCTGAGGCAGGAGGCTACGTTTAAGTTTTTGGTTTAGTTTTGTTTCATTTATGTTTGTGGATGGGTTGTTGTCGTTGTGTCAAGTGATTTCTTTATGAAGTCTTACAGGTTTGTCCTGAAGCAAGATGGATGAGCCATACTTGAAAGCTGACTTTATTAGACAAAAAAAAACGTCCGACTAGTTTGAGTGGAACACTTGTGACTGACGATAATACACAGGTGAACTGACACTGGACACAGTAGGACTGCATGACACACTGAATGACACAGCACACAGCTACATAACACATTAAGTGACACAGCACAGTTACATGAGCGACACTCACAAACACTGAGTCAGACGATACAGCAAGAGAAATATCACCGCAAGATTATCAATGTTTTTTTCTTCTGTTTTGTTTTCCCAGAATGGCAGGACGACCCCAGTGGCACGGGTGTGTCGGAACAAAATCAACAACCCACCGAGTCTCAGGTGGGCCTGCTCAACGACCAATCGGACGACGAGGACGACTTCAGCAGCCTCAGCCGGACCCGCACAAACGGAAACGACGACATTCCCGCAGGGTACGGGGTCCTCGCCGGGGAGCCGGAGGAGAGGAGGCCGGCCGCGCAGTCACCGGCCGAGGAGGTGGACTTACTTAACATGAACACGGCCAGCACCACCGCGAAAACAGACGCAGGGGTACGCGAGACGAGTGAGCAAATAGACTTTTTAAACATCGGCGGAGACCCGTCTAATGTAGATTTGTTGAGCGGGCACACGACATCGAAACCCGCGCAGCCGATGGCTTCACCGAGAGAGCCCGACCTTCTGGGGATGTCTGGCTCCGACACGTTTGACCCTTTCCAGCAGCTGTCTGCCGAGCGGGCACCATCCCCCGCCAAACCCGACCTCATGACTTCCAACACTCCGGCAGCCAGTAATGACACCTTTGACCCATTCCAGAATTTCGCATCCTCTTCGAATCAGCCGGCGTCGAGTATCAGCACTGCGCAGCCGAGCTCTAAATCGGGTGGTAATGTAGAGGACGATTTCTTCGCTTTTATGGAGGACCAGAGTGCAGGGAACAAAAATGAGGAGCCAGATTTGATGACCAGTTGGAATGCGACCAGCATCCAGAATCTGAGCAACCAGACATTCAACGCGCAGGCTGGCGCCGGTGCCCAGAGCGCCAACAGTTTGGGCGTCGGCCCGGGAATGATGCATAAGAGCGCCAGCACGGGCTCAGCCATGAACTTCCAGAGCATGATGGGAAGCCAGGGAGGTCGGAGTTCGCCGCAGATGGGCATGGGAGGCCAAGGAATGGGGGGAGGGGGAGGTATAGGCCAGGTGCCTAGAGCTGACCCTTTTGCAGATCTGGGTGAGTTGTGTCGTCATGTTCCATTTGTGAGGCGTGCTGACAAAATGAGTTGCTTCTCGCAATTCATGGATTAAGATATCAGCCTAAAATCAACGGTGTGGTCAAATTTATAAATTTTTCGCTTGATGCCGTTTTCAAGTTTGACATGTCTTCTACTATTTCATACTTATAAATTGCGCAAACTCCACCTATAAATTTGGCGTATCTATTTCCATAGGGATGAAATCCAAGAAGTAACTCATTTTGTCAGTCAGCAAGCCTCGCATGTATGTGCTAAAGTAGATTAAAATGTGAACATTTTACAGCCTCATTGACACTTGAGATCATCTCGGAAGCAGGCTTTGTAGACCCTGCCTGTCAGGGATCAACCCAGGCAGAGTAGGTACATCATCGTCCCAGCAGACAGGATGGAGGTGCAATGTAAAACACTTCCGTACTCGAGAGTTCAGGAATTGTACTCGCTGTCTCGTGCAGTGGCAAAGAGCCAAACCATTACGCCACTGCCTGGTTCCAGTTCTGCACTCACCTGTAATTTGTATTGTATATATAATGTGTGGGTTTAACCTTTTCAGGCCAGGTCACTTACATTTCCCTCACAGAGCGATGTCCACTTCAAAGCCAGTCATGTAATTTTACTGTAATCTATCCGATTGTTTCTAAAAAAATATTTTACCTTATTTTCTAAAGCTTCAAATAAAAAGCCATATAGAAATTTTGTTAATGTCTCAAAAAAAAAAAAAAAAGAAAGAAAGAAATGAAAGACACATTCTGTCTTGGCTGGGCCTGAGGAGTCAAAGACCTCAGTGTTACATGGGCTAGAGGGAAATGAGGGATAAAAAAAGAGCTAAGTGCTGTAACTGTTGAGTGACTTTTGTGTGCAGTTGCGATGAGCCTAACCATTACATCACAGAGCCAGGTTCCAGTCCTGTGTTTGTCTGTAGTTTGTATTGTATATCGTCAAAACAATAGTTATACTTTTGTCTTTTCTTTGGTATCTTATTTAACCTTTCTCTCATGACTTTTGACTTTTCTTATGTGTCTCATTTCATCTTTCTCTCATAGCCATTCTTGTTTTCTGTGTTATGTTCTTTCATATTTTCTGTCATAGCTGTTTTTTCTCTTCCTATGTACCTTACTTTATCTTTCTCTAATGGCTGCTTTTTTTTATGTTCTTTCATCTTGCTCTCTCAGCTGGTTTTTCTCCCCTGGTGTATTTTATGTCATCATTCTCTCCTCTTAGCCCTGCATTTTCTTTCTCATGTACTTTATTGGATCTTTCTGTGATGACGTCTCGTCTTGTCCACCACACAGGTAACTTAGGCAAGAATGCTTTCAAGAGTTCTGGACCCACCATGCAGCCCAGGGCTCCGGCACCAGCCACAGGTAATGAGAAATTTAAAAAAAAATTAATTTAAAAATAAATGAATGAATAAATGAAGAAGTAAATTAATAAATAAATAAATATTATTTGTACAGCGCATATCCTTGCTCAACAGCATCCTCTTTGTGCTTTTTTACTTTTATTTTCACCCCAGCCGACCCTAGAACACTCGGCGACATTTACAGCTATCCGGGTATTATGCAGTGTAAGGGGCTGATTAAGAGCTCAAATACTAACAGTCTTGTGGCAAAAACTTTCTGTTTTCTCCAGCATTTCTATCGTCTTGATCTGTTCCCTGTAAATGTGACCCGTGTAGTTCAAACTTGGTGTGAATTAGTACGAATTAATAGCAATAGCTAGCTGTTCAGTCCTTTGCTGGGAGAAGAATGAGGCTGAAAATGGTATAGCATTTGGGTTTGGGTTTTTTTTCTTCTGTTTCTTCACTTCCTCTGATTCTATCTCTCTCTGTGTCTCTCTCTAGTCCCAGGTTTCCAGCAGGCGGGCTGGGGCAGTCCCAAGATGCAGACGCCCGGAACATTCCAGGGTCAGTCTATGCCTCAGGCCCGGCCGCAGCAGTCTTCCCCGCAGCACCGACCGCAACAACCGCAGCAGCAACAGCAGCAGTTTGCCAAACCCAACTACACCAGCGTCATCGGTGGCCGGGAGGACAGGGGACCCAGGAAAAATTTTGGTAAGCTTTATTGAGTGATCGCCTCACCAATCGACTGACTGACAGCCCGCAGAGCTTTGCAGTGTTTTGAAAATATTGTGGGATTTGTAAAACTCGTTAGTTGGTCTTGACTTTGGGTTTTTTTGGGTTGAATTATTGGATAAACAGCATAAATGTTTGAGCGCAAACAACAGCGAGAGATAAGGGACTGGAGATTTGGCATGTGAGTCGCCGTTTGTTTTCAGCGGCCCGCCCCCGCTCAAGGACGTTTTCACGGGGCCTCTGCCCAAGGAGACGTAAACAGAAACTCGTGAACACAATGTAGCAATATGCACCTGTGAGTGGGGAGACCTGTACAGCTCGGCTCGCGCTGCGGTGGGCAGCTGATCATGATACAATCTTACAGTGTGAGGAGCTAAGCCAATGCCTGTTGATATATTTTTTGGTTTTGTTTTCTGTTTCTTCATTTTGTCTGACAAAAATTATATATTTTTCGTGGGTGCTTGGCGGGTGCTCTGGTGTGGTTTGCTTCTTCTTTCCTATGGAACATCTATCATCCTTATCCCCCCCTTTTTCTTTTTTATGTTTGTTACTCTCTTGTAACACCTTTAATCTTCTGTCGCTCATATGACCTTATGCAGTAACGAGCGCCATAAAACCTCTACTAAAAAAATTTTTTTTTTTTGGGCTGTTTGTTTGTCCCTCCCCCTCTCCTGCTCTCTGACCAGGCCCCAAACCGAAACTGGACTCCAGCACCTTTGACGACCTGCTGGAAGACCACCAGTTCTCCAGTCGCAAGGAAAACGAGCCCAAGACGATGGGCGACATGAAGAAGAAACAAATGGCGGAAGAGATGGACCCGGACAAGCTCAAGGTCAGAGGATTTTCCTTAGACTGGTCAATGAGTGGAGTTTTTTTTAAAAAGAAAAGCCTGCGTTCTGAATGGGAAACAGACTCGACAAGTACCTCGATAAAATCGGAGACTTCAGATGTTTTTTGTTTGTTTGCCAGTTGAAGAAACTAGATTCGATTTACATGATATTTGATTTTTTTTCTTAAACTTCTTTCCCATCAGTCATATGCAGCTTACTAAAAAAAGAAAAATCGTTTGAATAGGCTTAATAGTATTAATAGTATATGACATTTATACAGGGCTCAACCCTGATTAAGGAACACAGATTCTGAACACTTTACAAGTACAATAGCAACACATAAACGGTACATTGTGTTCTGACGAAATCAATTTATGTACGACAGAGTCTGCTTAAACTGAAATCTGTGGGACTGCCAGATTTTCTTCGATTTGGCAAGGTTTTCAATTTAGAGAAGTTGCTGAAATAGAAGGGGGGGGAAAAATCTTGGATTTTTTTTTCTTTCAGTTTACTGCTGTTTTCAGATTAAGTTAACCGCGTTCAGTTTAAGCAGACCCCACTGTATAATATATCTCTTTAATCTAAAAACAAAAATTATTTTAGCTGACATTTGAATAAATAAAAAGATTCGATCTCATTTAAACTACTGGGCGAATAATTCCCGATCGGGGCGGCAGGGCATGATATACGAATGCCCTTTTTCTCCCATTGTTGTAAGTTTGATTGATGGTAAAAGTAACGTCTGCTTGTTTCGCCGGTGCGGCCAGATCCTGGAGTGGACGACGGGCAAGGAGCGGAACATCCGGGCGCTGCTGTGCTCTATGGGAGCCGTGCTGTGGGACGGGGAGGAGCGGTGGAAGCCTATAGGCATGCACCAGCTGGTCACCCCCGAGCAGGTCAAGAAGTGGTACCGCAAGGCCGTGCTCTCCGTGCACCCGGACAAGGTGAGGGCAGTAGCAACAATAGGAAAACTCATACAATCGAAGCTGTCTAACAAAAGGGAAACAATGTCATGAATCATACAGTTGAAATTATCTAACAATAGGGAAACGATATCATGAATCATACAATTGAAGTTGTCTTACAATAGTGAAACTCATACAATCGAAACTGTCTAACAGTAGGGAAACAATGTCATGAATCATACAGTTGAAATTATCGAACAATAGGGAAACTATTTCATACTGTTGAATTAGGGAAGCTATTTCGTACCGTCGAAGTTGTCTAACAATAGGGAAACTGTATTAAATTCATGAATCACACAGTCGAGATTGTCGAACAGTAGGGAAACTATCATACAGTCGAAACTGTCTAACAAGAGGGAAACAATATCGTGAATCATACAGTCGAAACTGTCTAACAAGAGGGAAACAATATCGTGAATCATACAGTCGAAACTGTCTAACAAGAGGGAAACAATATCGTGAATCATACAGTCGAAACTGTCTAACAAGAGGGAAACAATATCGTGAATCATACAGTCGAAATTGTCTAACAATATGGAAACTATCTCATGAATCATACAGTCGAAATTGTCCATGAATGTGTCTTGTTTTTTCAACAATCTTTTCACTCGTTTTGTTCAAGTTTTCAATTGTGGGTGGTTGGCGGGTGCTCTGGTATGGTTTGCTCCTTCTTTCCTATCTATCAAACATATATCGTCCTTATCTCTCCTCCTTTTTTTAATGTTTGTTACTCTCCTGTAACACCTCTAATCTACAGCACTTATATGACCTTACTGCGTTGCAAGAAAAAGTGGGAAGATATGGAATAACATCAAGAGTTTAGCCCAAGATAGAAAAAGTTGGAAAATATGTGTTCATGGCTTACACCCTGACCTAGAGTGAGAAAGGCAAAGGCAGTGATGATAATGATTATGATATTATGTTGCAAGTGCCGTAAAACTCCTACAAAAACTTTAAAAAACTAAAATGTTTCGCCGGTGGTTGGCGGGTGCTGTGGTGTGGTTTGCTTCTTCTTTCCTATCAAATGTCTATCGTCTTTATCTCCTCTCCTTTTTTTGGGTTTTTTTTTGGTGTTTGTTACTCTCTTGTAACACCTAATCTTCTGCACTTATATGACCTTATTGTGTTGCAAGTGCTGTAAAACACTTACAAAAACTCCAAAAACTAAAAAGCTTCCCCTGGCCCTGTCCCCAGCTGACGGACGACCCCCACCAGGCCCTGGCCAAGCTCATCTTCATGGAGCTCAACGACGCCTGGGCCAAGTTTGAGGAGGAGGGATGCAAGCCGCTCTACTAGTACTTTCTCTCACTCTGGATTTGTCCCTGATGAACGAGTGGAAATTTCGCGATATTTGCTTGAGAAATGAGCAGAAGTTTGGTTAAAAGAGTCGGAATATTGTGATATTTCCTTGATAGATGAGTAGAAGTTTGTTAGATAAATGAGTTGAAATTTCGCAATATTTCATTGATAGATGAGCAGAGGTTTTGTTTTTAAAAAAATGAGTGGTAGTCTTTGGATACTTCCTGAATAGATAAGTGGAAATTTTGTAATGTTTGAAGGATGTGAAAATTCCCAGATGTTTTTCTGGCAGATGAGCATGGACGAGACTTTACATCTTGAGTTTTTGTTTTTTAGTGTGTGGAAATTTCGCAATATTTCCTGGATGAATGAAAGGAAATTTTGTGATGTTCCCTGGGTAGATGAGTATAAGTGAGAGGCAATATCCGGACCTTTCCTGAATAGATGAATGGGAATTTCCCGATGTTTTGATACCTGATTGAATGAATAGAAATTTCCAGATTTTTCCTGGAAGATGAACAGAATTTTTGGGATGCCTCCTGAACGGATAATGAAACCTGTAATTTTTAAAAACCCAACCCTTTAAAAAATTGCAGTCTAAAAGTGCAGAGAAAAGGATGGTCAATGTACATTCAAGCATTTGCGGCAAACTTGTTTTGCTATTTTTAAGTTATCATGTATGACTGAAATTGAACCACGTTTGACGTGTGTGAATGTCGCAACACATTCATGTCGCTTATGAGTGAGGGCTTTTTGTTTTAAATTTTTGTTTGTTGTTGTTGTTGCATGTGTTTTGGGGGTTTTTTTGTGACTGATACAAACCATGTCACGAGAGTAAGGCTTATATCTTGTGTCAGATTTTCACCGCATGTCACTATGTTGATATGTATTGATATGATATAATAATAATATGCAGAGCTGCCCAGCATTCAGTGAGATTATTGTGTCCCTGTGTGTAACTGTTAGTTTGTTAGTTTACACGTCCTGGTTCTTCAACCCCCTCATGTTTCTGACGTTTTTATGTATTGTTATAGATTTGACTGAGTTTTTCCTGCTGTTACAATGCAACAAAGTACAGTGAAGTCGTGAGAGTGGCATTATCATTACATGATGTTACTTGGACCCTGATTAATTGAATTGTTAGAACAGCTGTCGCTGTATGTGTGTGTGTGTATGTATGAAGTATTGGGGGATGGGCAGGTGTGTGGAGAGAGAGAACCAATGTGTGTGGAGAGAGAGAATGAGAGAGGACGAGGGTGTGTGGAGAGAGAGAATGAAGGTGTGTGGAGAGAGAGGACGAGGGTGTGTGGAGAGAGAGAATGAAGGTGTGTGGAGAGAGAGAGAATGAAGGTTTGTGGAGAGAGAGGATGAGGGTGTGTGGAGAGAGAGGACGAGGGTGTGTGGAGAGGGAATGAAGGTGTGTGGAGAGAGAGAACGAAGGTGTGTGGAGAGAGAGACGAGGGTGTGTGGAGAACAGGGACTAAACGTGTGAAGCATCGTTTTGTCCTCAACCCGTTTATTTTGTTTCTTACTGTCTTACTATTTTCTTAATTTTGAAATCTGTACTTACTAAATAGTTTTCCACAATTTTCACACAGCAAGTGAACCATTCTGTGGCTATGTGTTCCTGACATGATGGGGTTTTTCATATTTGGGTTGTGCTATGTAGTAATATGTTATATTATTACAGGTTTGTCCATATATATATATATATACACGTATATTTGATTTGAAATGTATACATATGTCTAGTACTAGTACACACTGACTGCTCAGGCTGTTACTATTGACTGTTTGTAGGTAGACACTGGCTGTGTAGTCTGTAGAGATAGGGGCAGAGAGCTTGAGTTGTCGATACTTCATCTACTGTCACACACGACGTACTCACATGTGCTCTCTTACTATGTTTCTGTGCTATTGTTTCTCTTGGACGTCTAGCAGTATGCAGAGTAGATTTGGAAGTGTGTGACTATTTTAGCGAATGATTCATCGTGATGAGAATATTGTATTTATAATAATATATGGATACCTTTGTCTGCGGCTTGCTGCTCTGCGAGCTGAGAGGATTATGTTACTGTGATATTGCTGGTTATGTGTTCAGATGGAAAGTTGCTTTTTGTCCTCATCAAAGGCTCATGCTTATATGCAGTTGCAGGCGCCGTAAATAATTTACCACTAAAAAATTATTTTTTTAAAAGGCTCATGCAGGGAGTAATCACAAACAACCTCCTTCCCCCGCCTGGTAAAAGCACAAAAACAAATAACTATTTTATGTGTTATGTTTTTAAAAAAGACAACAGTTAAAGCAGTGTTACTGTTTGTTCTCTGTCATTGCGGTTCCAAATTGGTGGTAGAGAAGGACATTTTTGCTTGTTTTGATAATACTGGAAGTTATCCAATCCAAAGATATCCTAATTTGAAATCAGTGCTTCTCGCTGGTGTATAACTGTGTAGCTTATTTATACGGGCTTTGGCTCTTGCTTTTCTCAGCTGTTGTTTTGAGAACTACTTTTAGTTAGTTTATGGATAATGGAGCGAAAATCAAGACAGCGTTAACAGAGTTTTTTGTTTTTTTAAAAATGTCTATAGGTAGGCATTCAGTATCACTAGTTTTAACTCTAAAATTCCCACTGAAATGTGAAGCGATGGTTTTCGTGAAGATAAAGAAGGGGAATGTTAGAATCTGAGAAATGTATTAACTCTCTCATTCACTCTCTCTCATTACTCTCACAAATACATTTGGCTGATGTCCTAGCCTATCATTCCACTTAATACGATAACTTGAGTTTATTGAAGGTTTTGTTTTGTTTCATTCCTTTTTAAAATATTTGCTCCTTTTGTTTTACTGGCTGGGGTTTCGTCGTGTGATCAAATGGGAAGCCTTTTACTCTGTACTTAACTCCCCCCGGTCGGCGGTGACTTGCCATTGGGAGGTTGTGGGGTCAGTCTGGGTTTTGGTAAATCGTAGAGCAGTGGAGGTCGTCTCTACATAATGTAAATGTTGCGTCACTTTTCTAGAACACTTGTAAGACTTTCTACTACCAAAATAGTTTATGGTTTAGTCATGGCAGAGGGGTGCATGCAATGGTTCTGCGCAAAAACGTTTTAGTTTTCACCAAGTACAGCGATATTGACTCTTTTGATGATGGCTTGGACAAATGAAGTTTTTGCTGTATGATATAAAAGAAATGTGTCCGGGGAAATTGAGATGGAACAATATACATATATATTAAATAAATCTGATATGCATCATGTGTTTTGTCAAGTGTGTGTGTAGTTAGCGTGGTTTACTTGTTTGTTGTTACTACTAGTCTGCCTTGTTACAGAACCACTACCTGACTTAGTGTCTGTAGAGTTACGACCTGTTACGTCAGCACTTTCTGCTGCAGATCATTCTGTTACCAATATTTGTGTTTTTTCATACTTTGTTACCAATAACGTTTGTTTGGTCATACTCTGTTACCAATATTTGTGTTTGATCAGACGTTTTCACCAATAACGTTTGTGTTTGGTCATACTTTGTTACCAATAATGTTTGTGTTTTGTTGTACAGTCTAGCGCACACATAGCGAAATAAGCGAGACGCGGAAACCTTCTCATTATCATTTACAAATTTTGCTTTGTACGTGTTCTAAATACAAGGAAAATACATTTAATTTACAAGAAAAAATTCAGGACTTGAAATCTGTTTTCTATGTGTGTGTTCGCTATGTGCATGCTGGACTGCACTTTTGTCGCCAGTAATGTTTGGTTTTGGCCACACATTTGTAAACAATAAATGTTTGTGTAACCTCTTGCTTGTGTTAACAATTATATTTGTGTTTCATCATACTTTTGTTATCTTTAATATTTGGCTTTCTTCTTACTTTGTGGATCTCTCAGTTCAAATCTCCTTATTTACCAGCCCATCTTTTGCGTTGTGATTACGTCTTTATTTGTAGTTTGAACGATACAAATGTATTATAATATTTATATATATATATATACATATGACATGAAGTAACCATTCCATAATAGGCACAAAATAAACATTTCAGGAAACTTTCCTTCTCCGCTGGTGGGCAGAGAGCACCTGGGGTAGGTCGTAGTTTCTGATTCTCCCTCTCTTGATTTCTGTCCTGGTTTAGGTTTTTTTCCCCAACCACCTTTGTGACAGTAGGTATCTGTGTCAGGTTTGAAAGCATTAAAACTATTCTTTTGTCCCATATTAAATTCATGTATACTCTATCTTGTTTCATGGTTTTTAATAAACTAGCTGTCATTAATTTCTAACCACAGGGGGATTTTTCTTGGCAAGATGATAGCTTGTGCTTCTTTTCTTTCCCTCTTTTGTTTCTGGCTGTCTTACTTTTGTTTTAATAAGAATTTTATTATGGCACTTGCATATTAAGTCATATTGTAAGTGCAGAAGATTAGTAGTGGGTGGTTGGCCTTCTTTCCTGTCAAAGAGCTATCGTCCTGATCTCTCCTTCTTTTTTTTGTTTGTTACTCTTTTGTAACACCTCTAATTTTCGGCACTTATATGACCTTATTGTGTTGCAAGTACCATAATACTCTTACTAAAACTTTTAAAAAAGATTAGAAGTTCTACTAGAAAGTAACAAACTAAGACAAGATGGAGGAGAGCTAAGGACGATAGATATTTTAATTCTATAGGAAAGGAGCAAACCACATCAAGTGTGCCTTCCAACCACCCTCTGTCTTACTTTGTCCATGCACAAGATGGCCATTGTTGAGTGGGCATGCATGATTCTCTCCACTTCTCCATTCACAAGCTGGTTTGTCAGATAGAATCAGCCGGCGAATGTGAGTTATGCTGCTAGCTGGTGAGATCACCTGTAGCTGTCCTCTTGGATGCTTGGATGTAGAACTGGGGGTCTTAGGAAGACGGGTTGCTCCATGCTTCCTCGCCCCTCTTCATGAGGGTCCATTTCAGTATGGGCAGGCTGATTGTCTCCATCATCAACTGGTTGTTGTAGCGTCTGAGTGATGGGGTCACACAGCCTGCTCCTCCTACCTTCACCAGGCTGCACTCCTTTCGCAATCACAATCTCCTTCGTGAAGGAGTCCTCTTCACGGCTGCTGGCTAGGTGTTCTCGGACAAGCCGTCATCTCTTGTGCTACAGAACTGTGAATGAAATGTCTGTGCTCTCGTTCGTCAACTCCTACAGCATACATGTTCCTACTGCTGCTCCTACTGCTACACAGTGTCATGAAGATCCCTCCTACCCTCGTCTGACTGCTAGAGGTGACCACGTCCAAACTCCTTGGTTTGAGAAAAATGGATATTTGGTCAGCAAGCTGTTCAACTGTACTAAGCCCTGAAAAAAAAATTTACAGAAGAGAGAAAAAATTATTTCATTCTTTTAACAATTGTACGGTACCTAAATTGTATTTTTTCTTGCCTTTTTCAACATTTGAAATCCGAATTTCAACAAAATATTTCTTTAGCACTTATAACCTATACCACAAATTAAGAAACTGCAGTGAAAAATAATTTTTTAAGAATTTGGGCTTAACACGTTTTCCCAGCTGGCTGACCTTTTATGCTACTGTGTCGTGTAAACAGAAAAATCTGGACATAGACATATGGGGAATTCTACTTACTTTACTTGTACTTTTCCTATCCCTTCCGCTGATGGCGGTGGGCGTCGCCGGGAGATGCAGACGTCTGTCTACAGCCCAGCAAGTAGCCTGATTGAAGGAGAGACTGTCTTGTTGTATGGTCTGAAGTGTGTCTGCTACAGAGTTGCTCCGACATATTGGGAATTCTGATTGTGGCGAAGCAGTTGGGTGGATTCATTTCTTATTTACAGATGTGATGGAAGTGGGTAGTTGGTGGGTGCTCTGGTATGGTTTGCTCCTCTTTTCCCTGCTTGGCATTTCATCCTCAGCTCCCCCCATTTTCGATGACAAGGATATACATGCTGTATAATGAATTGCTATGATAAAGGGTTTATATAATAAGAAATTCCCCCCCCCCCCCCCTTTTTTTTTATGTTACTCTCTAGTAACACCTCAAATCATGGACATTTCTTTGGCCTATTTGTGTTACAAGTGCTGTAAAAACTTACTATAACTAATTGGCAAGATGGAGCATTGTTTGAAAGACCCACATCTATAATTTTTGGCTAAAATGGAGGTGGTCACTTCTATATTTCCATATGCTGATGAAGTGTACACAATTATTTTTCTCTCACGTTGATCATCTATGCGGATACGAACAAACGCTGGGGGAATCTGACAGGCGTTCAAACCATATTGGTATAAGTTATAAGCTGTCAAGTTTTGCTACTAGTACTAAGGTGTACATTTCTTCCTTCTACTGTGCTCAAACTGTTCCCCATTTTTGCTTTTTTTGTTTGCCTGTTTTGTTTTTAAATTATTCACAAAAATTTTTTCTGTAACGTTTTCCCATTTACCCTGCTTGTGTTACTAATATTACATTTCCATCGTTAATTTCTTTTCCCCTGTGTCCCTTTGATCATGTTTTGTACTGACATTGACTTGTGCAATAAGGAACTGTTGGGATTCTCTGCTACTGACTGTGTAAATAAAGATAGCTCAGCACAGTACACTTTTTGTGCCTTTGTATTTCCTTCATTTCAGTATATTGCTACATGTACCTTATTGGTGGTGTTGTGCTTTAAACTGTGTATATCTGGTTTCTTGAAACAATTTCCACAAATCCTTCCTTAGATTTAGAACTACAAAGTTCTATCTGACATTTTTGGCCGTTTTGAGTAACTTAGACCATGAGGTCAGTTACCAAATATTCTGTCTGCTCTATCAAAATCGCAAGGTTATTTTGGAGTCGTTATCAAGATATTCAAAGAATTGCATTCGAAAAAGCTTGACATGTGAAACTCAAAATTTTTTGTGTGACAATTCTCTCAAAACTTAGTTTAGCCTTTACAGCACTGTGCTATTTTGAGCCCTCACTTCCCTGTGGTCCAAATAATACCACAGTCCTGGACTCCTCAGGCCTGGCCTATACTGAATGTGACTCTTATTTTTTGCTAATATTTAAAAATTTGTTATCGGCTTCTGTTTGAAATCTTCTAGGAAGAAGTAAAATGTTTTTCAGAAATAATTTGATAAACAGTAAAACTTAACTGACTGGCACCAGCTTTATGTGGCACTGGTAGTCTAGTGGTTGTGGGTGGTTAGCGGATGCCGTGGTGTAGTTTGCTCCTTCTTTTCTATCAAACACGTATCGTCCGTATCTCTGCTCGTTTTTAAAAAATGTTTCTCTCTAGTAATACCTCTAATCTTAGGCACTTAGGTGACCTATTTGTGTTGCGGCTTCGTGAAACTCTTACTAAAACTAAAACTACATTAGGTTACAGGACGTGCAACCAACTCTAATTTATAGAGTTGTGTCCTTGGGAAAGGCACTCTGCTGGAGTTTCCTCCCTTCACACTGGACAGAATGGATACTCAATTAAAGACAAAAGAAGACTGTCGTTTTTTTTATGCAGGTGTTTTACTTTTACGTCCCCATTGACACACTTTAGATCATTTAGGAGGCGCGGTTCAGACCCTGCTTTTCAAAACCAACCTGGGCTAAGAAGAGGGATACAATATCCCAGCAGAAAGACTGAGATACTCAATAAATATTCTCCCCTCTCGGGAATCGAACTTGCGTTTCCTGACGTGCGACAGCTAAGTGCCAAGCCGATGAAGACCTTGTCAACATGGTAGTGTGTCTGAACGTCTGTAATATGGCAGAGACTGCGGGACTGAGAAAGATCTTGCTAGAAGTCAGTTTTTGAAGCTATTTGCACAACTGTCAAATGGCAGCTCTTGCTGAATTTTTCCCAGGAACTGAGAATATATTGAGATCGCTATGGTCAGTCTGCACCATTCCACAATTACCCAAGTAAATATCTGGAGGTTTCCAGACAAAAAAATGTTTTTTCGAATAAAGACGTCAAGAGTTAACAATTCTTACAATATAAAGTGGACTCCGCTTAAAAACCAAGATTGAAACTGAAACAAGGAAGAACACTACACTGGAGTCCTCTGAAACAGAACTATAACAGCCGGAAGCTGACATAATGCCTTTTTGCATTTTGCTGCCAACATTTTTTTTTTGCTAATTGAAAGCCTGATCAGTTACCCTACTTGTGTGAAAAATATTAAAGTGAAACTGTGATTAGTTCTTGAATAACTTAGAATTCAAATTTCAAAATCACTTTATTTTTAAATGGTTACGCTGACGAAAAAAACATTTTTCTCGAAACAGCTGTGAAGAAAGAAAGGCGTTTTGTCAGCTTACGAGACTGTTGGATCTTCTGTATAGCTGGGTTTTTGGAATAGGGAGATTTCTTAAATAGAAGGGGGAAAAATAGCTTTATTTTCTTTCTGTTTACAGATATTTTCAGATTCACCATGTTCATTTCCATTGAAAAATAATGGGTGACCAAGTCATGGTTCTGACTTCAGCGCTCTCTTTTCCTTTTTCTCAAAGCTCGAAAAATTATCGGTATTTCGTGCTAGGAAGAAGTAAGAGAAGACAGGCAGAAACAACAGAGGAAAGGGAAAGAAGCAGGACCTGTCAGTCGCACCCTCCCTCAATCCACACAAACCCAGGTACACACACACACACATGCATGCATACACACACAAAAGAAGACACACGCAAAAAAAGCAAAAAGAAAACCAAAACAATTGTACTATGCTGATCTATTTTTATTTACAGCCAATAACAAAGAACCCCAACAGTCAACAGTTTCTTATTGTACATGTTAACGTCAGTACAAAACAAGTTCCGTGGGACAGAGGACAAAAAAAATGATAAAGTACATGGCTTTGTGGTGAAATCAGGTGCTCATCAAAATAATGAAATCAAAGAAACCACCATTTTTCCACCAGTTGAGCAATATTTATCAGACTTTTTTTCTTTGGCTCAACACCTTTTATTTCCATCTGAAAACATATTTCTGTGTGGAATTTCAGAAAAAACACAGACACAAAAAAAAAAAGAGTAAATTTTCAGTTTCCAAGGACACCAAACTTTAGTATTCAGGTATTTATCACACTTCGGCAGCCATTTTTTCGCTTAATTTATCTGGCACTAGGAGACCCCCCCCCCCCCCCCCCATTCCCATCTTCTTCAAAAGCAGAAATCTCAACTTCTGCTCAAGATAAGACGGTATTTTTTTTCACTAAAAGCAAGACAAATGTTCAAAGCTTAACGGTGATACCATTAACTTCTTCACATGCCCAACATTTGACAAGCGCCGGATTCCGTCGCGTCGTGACACACACACAAACAATTTCACGATTCCTGTATCTGCTGTGCCTTGACCCGGTCGTTGAGCCCGTTGACCACGTACTGCAGGCGGCTCGGGTTGGTGTGGAACAGGCTGAATAACTCTCGCTCTTTGCTCAACAACACGTTGTTCTTCAGGGCCTGAAGGCAGAAAGAGAGACACAGTAAAAAATTATTATTATCAACGATAATGGGAATTCATTTAGTGCTAAACCCTAGAAGGCTCTAAATGCCAAACAACGCACAATTATCACTCAAGTGACAAATCAAAGGACCGAAAATGTACATTGTGAGACTATTTAACAACACACACACACAACTCCCAAACCCACACACATATGATCACAATTCCTTTCTACCCTCCCATTCCTTAGAGTGGGTGGTTGGCGGGTGCTCTGGAGTGGCTTGCTCTTTCTTTCCCACAAACATCTATTGTCCTTATCTCTCCTAACTGACATTTGTGTTATAGCGATTAGACACTTCGCGATCACATGCATGCCCGAGACCCGAGTTCCATTCCTCAGTGAGGAGAATTTTTACCAAGTAGTCCCTACCTCCGCCTCTCTCTGTTTTACCTGTCCTGGGCAACAAGGTCATTGCACATCAGACAGGTCCACAAGTGCTCAGTTCCTTTCAGCTCCAAAACGCAAGGTATCTATACTAATTGTTCCAGTGGCTGTTTGATTATGGCAACGCCTTTCCTTTCCAGATAATTGTTCCTTTCTTCTTTCTCCCCTCTCTATCCCCATTTCCCGTATCTTAACGATTACGTCTTTCTCCTGGAATGTCAAATCAAGTGTCTAAACTCACCGTCTTCTTGGCATTGATGTCGTTGACCACCTCCATGATACATTTCTCCAGAGCATTGACGCTGGACATCAGACTGACCATAGAGACCTGGACGTCCAGCAGAGACAGGGCGGGGAGACCTCGGCTAGTGCTGGAGCCCGAGTACAGAACCGCCTCACACTCGCCCACACACGACTCGCTGGGGGGGGGGGGGGGGGGGGGGGGGAGAAAAATTAAATCCAAACATTGTATCAGCACTTTTCTTTACACACTTTTTAAAAGTACTTCTGCATAAATGTATGCTTTTCTTACTTCTAGAAAATCAAAACTTTTTATAGCATTTCTTCAGGCATACATTTCTTTCTTCTAACAAACCAAAATTTTTAACACACTTTTTTAACACTTCTACTTCTATTATATACGCATGGTTTTCTTTCTTTAAGAAAACCAAACTTTATTAAGCACTTCTATATGCATACTTTTCTTTCTTCAAGCAATTCAAATTTTAAAAAACCCACCAATTTCTATACGATACGATTAGATATAAGATAAATCTTTATTGTCCCAACAACAGCACTTTACTTTTACAGAGAGAAAATTATACAACTCACAGCTGTCCTACTTTGGCCAAACACTTTTCGTCTGCCGTCCTGTCAGCCAGCTGGACCCCATCAAGCTCCGACTGCAGTTTTCTCCCCTTGGCAACAACCTTCTGAGTCTGCAGGTATAGCGGCTTCTCTTCATCTTCGGTAACATCTGAAATTGAAAAAAAAAATAAAAAAATATCTAGGTGTTTTTATGCCGCCCCCCCCCCCCCATCAACACAATTTAGATTGACAAGAATGAGAGAACATTTAACGATACAAAGAAGATTGACAAGAACCATAATAATTTCCCTTGGAATTTTACTTTAAAATTCTCCAGCAGCAGTGTAACAGTGTGACATCTAATGCAGCCCTGATTATTTCCTTGATCTAAATGGAAGAAGATAAGAAAAGACAACATTTTATTAACTCCAACATGAGAAATTTGCTGCCGAATGGTAAATACATGCACACATAAGTCCACACAAACAAACACAAACTTATATTTCTAATTACGCACACACACAAAATCATTGGATGCATATACAAAATGACATGTATGTTGCACTTGACAATGACTGAAGAAAAGCTTGTATTGATGATGGTATGAATGTATGAATGAATTTTTACACCAGTTGGTTTTTATATTTTAAAAAATAATAACCATTTATTTTCTAGCACATGTCTAATATTCTAAAACTGTTGGTGCTACATTCATTCTAAAAACGCATAGGAATAATAAACTTCTGAAGGACAACAACAAAAAGGTAGAAACAAGACACCAGTATAACATAACCAAATGGTCAGAGAAGTAAGAAGAAAAATAATATATAATCATAACTAGTACAATCACCAAAATGCCAGTGTGGAGAGGCGGACCAAACTGTTGAACACATCCTTCAGTACTGCAAGACACACAGGGCCCTGAGACAGGAAACGTGGCCAACCCCACTGACGCTACAAGAGAAGCTATACGGGCCGCCAGATGAACTGAGCAGGACGGCCCAATTTATGACAGATACCGGACTTCAAGTGTGATGCCATCGAGAAGAAGAAGAAGAAGATAATCATTCTCCCACAGAAGCAGGAAGAAGCTATACATGAAGAACACATACCCAGCATCTGATAGAGCCTGGCTGTAGACGTGTCTCTCGTGTCCACCACGTTGCTCTCAAACTTTTTCACACTAAAATCAGGATCATCCAGCTCATTCTTTTTTTTTTTTTAAAGAAGAAAAAAGGGAGGGAAAAAAAAAGTAAGAACCACAATTCAATACGTCATGACTCACACGACACAAAAATATGGAAAAACATGAACATTTTGAAACGACAAACAACAATTAAAATTCATCTTCAAGTAAAGAAACGCTGCGAGAAGGTACTACCATGATAAATACTTTTGGTATGTGTCTTTGAGCAGGAAATGATGTCCACGGTTAAAAAATTGGTGTTCGTCCCAGTGGTAACAACAAATGACATGGAGCAACATTGATGGATTAATTATATATGCATAGATTTATGTATAGGGGAGACCACTTGAACTGATAACTGCTGACCGCCACATTGTGTTAAAGTTAGCCATGTTTTTGGTTCAGAGATGGCTCAAAATAGTGAAGAAAAAAAAAAAAGGGGGATTCTATTTTCTTTCCGTTTACCAGTGTTCCTGGATTAACAAAGTTCAGTTCAAGCAAAAATCGTACATAACAAGATCATTCACTCAGCCAAAAAAGTGTCCGCGGAAGTCCATGCATTGCTTCAGATGTCCCTGCAGTCATTGTTTTGAATCTCTCTTTCGTTTCTCTAAAGAAGAATTAGGAATAGCACAACTGCACAACTTGGTAGTTTCACTTCGACTGTTTTTCACACAAGTAGGGTAACTCTGCTCGCAAAGTGGGCACTTTTTCGAAGAGGGCGCCACCGGATTTTAAGGACACTTCATTAATTAGCTCAAAGAGAGGAGTGAACTATCTTGTACACACGATCTTCGGTTTAAGCAAAGTCTATTGTATGTAGGCAAGTCATTGTAAACCACTGAGATTAACAAAAGGGGAATCTTATTCTTTTCAAAGAAAGTTTCTATAACACACAAGACAAACAACGTTACCATTCGCTGTTGCCAGGTGCTCATCTGTCCCTGTAGAGTCTGCCTGGCAGCCGTGAGGAGACGGTGCGTCTCTTTGTGCCACCTCACCTCCATTTCGTACAGAAGCGACAGAAACTCGTTCCGCGCTCGCTGCGATACCAGCTGGTCGATCACCTGATTGAGGAAAATAGATCGTCAGATGAGACGTCTTTCTCTCTCTCTCCATCTCTTTCTCTCTCTCTCCACCTCTTTCTCTCAAGAGCCAGGTCTGGAACAGACAGCGGTGACCATCCTCTCCACTCATCCTATATTCAGCCATCCTGTGAAATACTGCGGTACCCTGATTATTTCCAGTTGACCAAGAATTGTTTGACTTTTTGAAGATGTTGCTCTTGGCCTACCTCTACCTCTTCTTGAGACGAAAAAAAATAATGAAGAAAATGAAGAAAAGTGACTTCACAAAATGACCTACCACAGGCGCTGTACAACTGTCCTCAAGGAAATACCAGTTCACAAAATGACCAACTAGTGACGTCCTACAACTAATTACAACAAAAAAAACATCAGTTCACGCAAGCTCTTACTTTGTCCTGATTTTTCATGAAGTAGTCTTGCCGCCTCAGCTTGAGGTCGTAGTCTCCGGTGAGGACGTCAGTCCCCTGCAGGCCGCCCAGCTCCACCACCAGGCCCAGCACCGACGACAGGAGGGGAGCTGACTCTGTCTGGACGGCGGCCATGTTTTGTTCCGCATCGCGCTTGCGTTGGCTGATGAGAAAGTAAATATATCATGAGTGAAGGTGAGCTTGCTAGGTAGGAATGATCACAAAGTGGGTGTCACGCCCTCTTGGACACTACATAGATCATCTAGGGGGAAGGCTGCATTAACCAACCTGTAAGGGCCAACCCTTGCTGTGAGGGACACAACATCTCAGCAGACAGAAGGAAACATGAAACACACAGAACTTTAACCATCTCTCTTATAAGAGACCGCAGTTATCAGGAAGAATCTCTATGATTCACTCTAGTTATCAGTTAGGTACATGAAGCCACAAACGGGTACATAAAGTTTTTTTCAAATCACACCGACTCCCACCTGATCTCTTTTGGCGACAACGGGAACTGGTCCGACTTGAGGAGACGGAGAATGGAACCAGCCTCTCGCACGGCACACAGAGCCCTCTGGGAGTTGACCAGAGCGTTGATGCGAGCAGTTTCGCTCACAGGAAAACTGAACAAAGGAAAGCAGTCCTTGACTTGAAAGATACAAAACGAATTATTCTAAAAGCAACTGAAACAAAACAGAAAAAATAACATACAAATTATCAGCCTAAAAATAAAGATTTCAAGAACAAAAATAAAACAAAACCCATGAACAAACAAACAGGGATGGCACTTGGAATTAATGAAAATACCTGAACATTTACAAAGTTGCATTTGCAAATAAAAAGACAGTTAAGACTTATCAATTGACACAACTAATATGAGGCTAAAAAGAAAATAAATGCTTCAAATAATAGCTGTTCCCCTAGCTGAAATAACGGAAACCCCCCTCCCGAAAAACGGCCTCCCTGAAAAACATTCAGAAATTAATCATTCTAAGTTCCTACATCTCCTGAATCCGTGTGAATTCTCGACAGTCGTCAAGAAACGTGTCCTTCTCGTCCCCACTTAGGGCCACGTTCTGAGGGGAGCTGACGTCCAGAAGACTGTATTCTGCTGTCTCCCTCTCACCAGCCAGCTCGGCCAAACCCTACATCACAAGACAACAACATTTTCTCTGTATTTCAAATGTAAAACTGAAATCCACATGAAGGACTCTCATCATAAATCTTAGCAAAACGTTAACATCAAAACACCATTGTTGTTATGGAAATTAAGTAATGTGTAACAGGGTTTTTTTTTAGCAGTGTATGATTTCAAAAGTTAACATTTGCCTTACAGAGGCTTTTAGTGATTTTCACACATACAAAAGTGCCAATTGGCTACGAACTAAAATCCTGAACTTTTTGAACCTCATAAAAGCACATGCAGCTGGGAACTCAAACTCTATGGGTCATAATTATTGTCTATTATATCTTGTATCAAAACTATTTTTATTTAAAGCGCAAATGGTAGACAATTTCATAAGCCTGGACTTCCAGAATTATCCGAAAAAACCTGTCACCTCTGCACACATCCTGTCTCTTGCAGCTTCAGTAGTCTATATTCTTACATCAGTTTAGCAGCAAGAGCACACAATCAGATATCAGATGGATAGAGAGGAAGGCCCAGGATAAAATGGATGGGGGGGGTCAGTGGAACATTAGACAAAAACAATAAAACCATGCAACAAACAACAGAAGAATGTTTGCTTCTCCCCTCGACATCTCACAGTAACAGAGGCCGGAAAAGGTAAAGTATTCTCACGCTGAAAAACTGCTTCTTGGTAAAAGCAGTCAAATCCCTGGAGAACTTTTCTTCTGCATCGTGAAACGCTTTTAATTCGGCTTGAGAGAGGAAATCACACGATGCCTCAACTCCAGTCCTGGATTCCTTGGATGTCTTCGACGGACAGTTGTACAGCTCTATCAAGGCACCGACACTGCCAACTAGCTTCTGAAGAGACTCGTCAATCTGAAAACAAACAAAGTTCCTTTCTCAGTTTTTCCCATGTTTGTGTCAGGCCATTGTGGTGTTTGGAGAGACAAGATAACGAAACTGACATTTGTTGTAAACAAAAATGTTCAACAAGAGTTTTCATTAGTAGCTCTTCTTTCAAGTGCTAGATCTAGATCTGAAATAGACATCTGTGAATGTTATCCGAGCGTTTCCCCATCACCCATCCGTCCGTCCAAAGTCTCCAACTAAGTTATTCTTGGTCAACCTATGCCTCTTTTGTCATTAGTAACTAGCACTACAAAAAATGACCAGAACGGAGAAGAAAATACACAAATGAAGGAGTACCATATTATAATATAGAAGGGATTGACACACAAAAAACTAACGTTTTTTTTAAGTAAGAGTTTTACGCTACTTGCACATAGTAGGTCATTTTAATAATAGCCTAAAATTAGAGAGTAACAAAGTAAAGAAAGAGGAGAGATAAAGTTGGTAGACAAGAAGGAGCAAACCACATAAGAGCACCTGCCAACCATCCATACAATTAAAATTGTTTCCAAACTGCACCAAAGGGTTTACCTTTGCGTTGACAGCTCCACACCTCTCCACACTCTGTCTGTTCATCTTCAGCCACTGTTCCTTCACCTCTCTCATCTTTGTCAGCTTGTTCTTCACTGCCATGTGGTGAACACTGTTTGGTAAAAAAAAATATATATATCATTGGAAAGTTGTTCAAATGTTCCAAGCTCAGAAAGTAAAATTTTCATGAGAGAAAAAAAAACTGTTTCATTCTTTTAAAACTTGTACCAAGATGATCTTTTCTGGCTTTTTTCAACATTTAGTATTTGATTTAGACAAAATATTTCTGGAGATCATGCAACTGATAACACAGATTAAAAAATTGCAATAAAAATTTTTCAGAATTTTTGGCTTAATACCTGAAAACTGGCCGACGAAATCGAACCCATGTATTTTGTGTGCAATGGTGGAGAGCCTAACCATTACACCACAGACACAAGTCACTTCAAAACACTTGACATCCAAATCAGTTTACACCAAACATCGTACAGTGCCCTACAAAATTTTGAAGTCAGCAGTGTACATAATGTTAGTACGGTAAGGCTAGTGTGAACCCAAGTGAGTGATAGGGGCCAGTGGTTCTAGTAGCAGTAGATACCACTCAGTTTGACAATGCAGTCAAAATTGTTCAAGACAGCCACTCACTGTCGAGGAGAGAAGTGGTTGTCTTGGACAGTGTCATTATAATATAGAAAAAAACCCAAGGGGAAGCGGAAAGTGGAAATTTTGGCAGGTGATTGTCTTCGACAGGTGGCCGTTAGAGCAAAATTAAGGGAAAGTAGTCAGTAGAATTAAAAAAGTTAGTACTTGTTAATTCTTGACTGCAGACAAGAATATACCTCAAATTATTATTCCTTTTCATCAGCATACTTTTTCTAGCTTTCACCTTCTCCAGTGACTGTTTGAGTTCTTCAATGTCAGACCTGCGAGTGAAATATATCATCAGATAACATTACAACACAGCAGCTCTTTTAAAGACTCATAAAGCATCATTCTAATAAGAACACAATACATATTACCCCCCCCCCCTCCCCAATCCATCAATCCATGGATGAAATATGAGAGACAGTCAATATTTGGATTCACAGATCTAACATACTCCATCACAGTGTAAAATAGCATGCAAGGCAAAGCAACATAGTATACAAACACTAACTCAATGGACCCGAGACCTCGAAATATCGAGGGTGAGGCTGAAATGTCCATGCCCCGAGACAGCCATATTTCAGGGCTTGGAGTAACCTGTTTCGACTTGCACCTACCCAGAAGTAGACAGACAGACAGACAGACAGATTGGCACACTAAGCAGGAGTTCTGGAGACAGGAGGTTAGGAACAGTTTTATTAAATGTGTGTTTTTGCATGAGTACTAACACAATACTAATAGCATGCCTGTTTTTTTGTTTGTTTTTCTTGGGAGCCCAGGGGGGAGGGTTTTTTAAGGCGTGGAAGCCTAGGGTTCATTAAAGTAATAGGTTAAACTCTTGAAAAGCCTAGGTTGATTTTCCTTGCATTAAAAACAAAGATTTTAATTTCCATCGTAATTTCAAAATTCCCTGTCGATTCACATTTATTCATAACACCAACAAAAACAAACAAACAACACCAACAATATACAGCAGCCTCCAGAGTTACTTTTTCCTTCTCAAATCTTGCACTCTTCCTCGTGCAAGTCACTTCAAAATTTTCATGCGTCTCTCCAAAATACACACGCATTCCAGTTTTTGTAAGTTTTACAGAAATTGCGACACAAAAGGATCATAAGTGCCGAAGATTTAAAGATGTTACTAGAGAGTAACAAATATAAAAAGGAGTAGAGATAAGGACTGGGAAAAAAGGAGCAAAAGCCACTAAAACACCTGCCAACTTAACACAAAACTATATCAAACTATAATATATTAAGATATAACTACACATAACCTGATGTTTAGTTTCTTCAATATACATACCGTAGATGATCTACATCCAACCCTTCGGTCACACTATCAGTCGGGATGGACGCCAAAGTTTCATTCAGTTGTGATCCCTCCAACACACATCCTTTGGCTTCAAGTTGTTGAAATCTAAGTGACAAAACAGAGTGTTTAAAAAAAATCCATCCATAGTTTTTACACTTTACCTAAAGGGAATGGAACAAAAGTAAAACAAAAGCAGCTGTGTCTGTAGAAGACTTTGCAAAGAACATTTTGGCTTGATATTAAAAAGATTTTGAAAGTGTGTGAATAGGCATCATGAGTGACCCAACAACAGCAGCTAAATGTATACAATTTTTCTTGTTCTTTGAATTCAGTGTACACTCCTAGACTGCAACATCCGATTCCAATACAATCAAGAAAGCCCACAAATGAGCCAGCTTAGTGAATAGGAGGATTATTATCATGTCATAATATTAATATATTATATAAGTTCAGCATCTAGTGTCCCAACACCCTAACCTGTAGCCCCCCCCCCCCCCAATTTGCACATCACAATGCGTTGTTCCCTGCTCCACTGCTCCTTTAAGACATAAGAGGCCACCCCCACCCCACCCCCCACTGTGAATACTGTCCATAGCTTTTTGCATCTTAACAGATGAAGCTAAAGCAGCCTGCATGATACAACTTTGGCTGGGTGGTAGACACAGAGTACGTAAATTGCCCAGGTACAACTTCCCTCCCTTCAGATTTGACTTCCTTGATATAATGCTCCAAACTATGTGAACACTACACAGTGACTAGATGGCTGCTAGGTTAAGTGTATAGGGTTATATTAGTGACAAGGAATCTGAACTTGAAAGGGTTTGGGGGCCCTCGTGGCCTAGAGGTAAAGGTGTTCACCTCTCATCTTTCCGTAGTCTTGAATTCGAATCCGGACAGCGACGGAAAATTTTCTTCTCTATAATGTTCTCCTTTCACATCCTTTCCTGCTCTCTAACAATATTTTCATTTGCTTTCGACTCCTATTTCTGCCCCCACCCCCTCACCTACTTTGCCCCCTCCTCTGGGCTCTTGATTCTACTGCCTTTCTAACTGCTACTCCTTGCCTCCTTCTTACTGCTATATTTCAGCCACACCCCTGATCCTATGGTAGGTAAGATCTACACCTAGCCTTCTCAGACAAGGGTGAAAAATCTCGAAGGTCCTGTGTGCAAGTTGGCCCATGTAAAAGATTCCTTGGTGGTCCAAAATCGATAAGAGTAGGCCGCCACCTTTGCAAAATTCAAAATTTCATATCACAACTGAAAATGTTTAATGTTTCTCGAGTGCTCATATGACCGTATCCAGACGCGAGCGTCGTAAAAAGCTTACCAAAAAAAAAAAGGTTAAAGTTTAAATCAATGTCACTAAAGGCAAACTGATCAAACTAGACCACTCACTCCAGAAGTTCCTGACTTGTAATAACATTATCCACACTGACATTATTAGAAAACCAGTGCATAAACGGCTGGGTAGCCACTTTTTCAAAAGCCCAATCTACAGCATGTGGATCCACTTTCTCCACTTGCGGCCAACCAATCTGTCTTGATGTCTCCAACAGTTGCTTTGAAGAAGTCATGGCGACTCAATTCCCTGAAAAACAAACAAACCCTAGACAAATGATTAAAAATGTTAAATCTATTATTTATATGCATATAAATCTATATTTATATATATATATATATATACGGAGTGATTATTCTCACCCGGGGTGAGGATAAACAGGATATTATTCTCACCCGGGGTGAGAATAAAATTGATACTCTATTCTCACCCTGGTTTTTTCGTTTCGGGCATCATAGGACCCCTGTCAATGAGCGCTCCAGACAACAAAACTCGCCTCCCTCTCTCACTCCGCTGAGCGCGCGAGGCGACTAAAATCCCCAACGGGCAGGCCAGCTCTTGAGCGAGGGAGGCGACTGTTGTCAATTTGGGGGAAAACCTTATCTTTTGAGCAAATAGCGTTACCTTTTGTTGCCATAATCTATTGGTTCTGTAATTTAAAATTTTACTCTTGAATTTTACTCTCAAAATTAAGAAAAAAATAAGCCTAGGGTCAAGGCACTGCATGCCTTAATAAAAATATAAGCCAAGGGTCAAGGCACTGCGTGACTTAAAAATAACAGTGGGTTCTGTTAGGGAGTATAACAATTAAACATGTTTTTTGTGTTGTAAACAAATGCCAATTCTAACATTACAACAACAAACTATTACTAACATTATTTCATTAAAAACAGCTTTCAGTTAAGGCTATTATTTTTAAAAACATACTACTCTGGCAAGTGAATTCCTTTTTGAATTCAGAATACACTTGTCTAGGGTTTTGGTGAAAATATTTAAGCTTATTATTCGTGCATACTCTCAAGATTTTTAAAAATGAAACAACAATCCCCGCGGGAGCCTAGAAAAATCTGCCAGCGCCCTGGGTCAGGTCACGAAAGGTAACTCTAACAATTTACAAATCATTTTCTATCATCCAGCCTACCAGTTCTCAACACCCAGGTAGGCCTAAGAATAAAAATCCATTGCATTCTCAGACCAGGTGAGAATAATATTCATTTTATTCTCATTCGGGGTGAAAATAACAATATAATATTATTCTCACCCCGGGTGAGAATAAAATGGATATTATTCTCACCCCAGGTGAGAATAATATTAAATTTTTGCAAGTGGCAATTCTTCGGCGCCGCGCCGGTCAATAGATTGGAAGCTATTCTCCAGCATCACGCCGCCGGTCTATTACTAATGAATTACAATGTATTTGTCGGCGCAGATTTTGAGCCAAGGCCTAGTAAGTCTACCTTTCATTATATTTTATCTATGATAATTATCTAACGTAACTTTATTCATTTATTTGGGTCGTCCATTTGCTTATTTTAAAATATTGATTCAGTTTTTTTAAACGCTCAAAGTTGAATTTGTGTCTAAAATCCTGTCTAGTCATATAGTATAGCTTGATGTTTAAAACTTATTTTTTGTTGTTGTAATTTTCGATAAATTTAACTGATATTTCGCGACCTCAGTATTTTCTTGTCTTATCTCCATTTTTGTAAACAGTGAAAATGTGACTTCTTCTAAATGCTCACTCTCTTTGTTATGAACTCGCGTCACTAGTGGTGAACATGCACATTTCTCCTAGCACCCTACATAATTCTGAATTGGAGGAATTCAGGCAGTTTGTGTCTGAAAACTTATCGTCTGTATCAATTCGAAGTGGCACGAAGTGGTGAAGTTATGGGAATTTTTTTCCAAGACAAACAGATGAGAGAGGTATTTGCAAATCTGCGCCGACAAATAATTGATTAGTAATAGACCGGCGGCGTGACGCCGAAGAATAGCTTCCGATCTATTGACCGGCGCGACGCCGGAGAATAGACACACTTGCTAAATTTTTATTTTCACCCCCGGTGAGAATAACGACAGCAATAGATTTTAGATTTCTATATAATATATATATATATGGAAGTGGTTATTCGCACCGGGTGCGCGCATAAGAATTAATATTATTCGCACCGGGTGTGTGCATAAGAATTAATATTATTCGCACCGGGTGTTCGAATAAGAAATAATTATATTCGCACAGGGTCGACCCGACCTGCGCGAGATCGCTGCGTGAGATTGGCAAATGATGCGAGAGTCCGCGAAACTAGGCGGTCTTGGCCTATATAATAAGCTTACCTGCGTAGCATTTTCATTTTTCAAAACAGAGCCCTGAGGGAAACCTTGCCAGTAGCATTCTGTTGGCCCCAAGGCTATTGCATCGCAAATCTGAAATTACTCAACACCTAGTTCTAGTTTTTCTAGATCTATTCAGCATGGAAGTGGGAGCCAAGTTCAAGAGCTTAAAATTTTCAGAGTTCACAGAGGCTCTGAAAGAGTATGAAAGTACTAATAACAAAATTCGTGGTGACACGATCCACCAAAATTGGCCAAACAGACCCCTTGAGTGCTGTTTACGTGTACCAGTCAATCGGGTTCCAGTGCAAGCAGGGGCAGCGCCACCATTATTACCTCTTTAAATTAATAAACAATTTTTTAACAAAAAAGGATCAAAGGTGCAGATATAAAATGCACCCTGTAGAGGTTCTATCTAAATGTACACATGTGTACATTTTAGTTGACGGCAGCTTGAGGGGGGGGGGGGGGGGGGTCATTTGTGAACAGTCCTTAAGAGTAAAACTGCAATCAATCGGCCATAAATAATATGATGTATTATTACAGAGTTACTACATAACGTTGATTTTGGACCTCATTTGTCACACCCAGGTATCCCACCTTTAGTTTTAGGCACAGGGTTTTAATTTTGGAAAGCACTGGGAATAGGCCAGAATTGTTCCCAGTGTCACTGGGATGAGGCCAAGAAACTATTCCCAGTGACACTGAGAACAGACAGGCCCATTAGATGTCTAGATCTATTGTTCCCACAATGATCTACATGGGCATGATGATGATGGGTTACTAAATACTAGACTATACACATGTATTTTTCTTTATCTAATGTAGATCTAGATATTTAAGAGTTGATTAAGATTCTGGTGTGAGTGGAAGAATTTTTTTTAAAAGAAAGGAATGGTCATTCTATGCTTGCTTGTTATTCATCATATACATTAGATCTAGATCTAATACGGATTTTGGAGACCACGGTACAGGACAGGCAAAAATCCTTCCCGATTCTCCATTTCTTCTAGAATCTAGGCTACGGTCAAGTCTTGGCGCAAGTAAACGAAGAGAAGAAAAGTCTGAACTTAATTGAGAAGAGAGCCTACAGTACACGTTAGAAACGAATCTAGATACCTCCACCGTGTGACCGTGTCTCCCTCTCTTTTCACTGGTCTGGTAAACTTCACCCGCGCTTCTATCGTCTCTCAAATCATTAGTCTCATGGTACCTCTTAGGCCTAGCCTACGCTGGCAATGTAGGTCCACTAAAGTAAAGCTCTTGAGCAGAGCAAACTATAAAATGTTCCTGGTCAACTTTTCTCTGTTTATTATAATTGATCTGCATGTGGCAGCTCCCCCCCCCCCCCCCCCCCCCTGTCGAATACTAGATATATAAGTCTAAGTATCCTAATAACTTAAGTGCTGAATGTGCGGTCCACCACAAATTAGCGTACTACGACTAATTCAGAAAACCAGGAACCTGCTGGTCCATCCTCCACTTCTGGTCTCCCTCCGCTGCCTTCCCCAGAAAAAAAAAAGGAGCAAAAATAAGCCTACGACATGTAATCAAGAAAATCAGGAACCTGCTGGTCAATCCTCCACTTCTGGCAGAGAGTTTACAGTATTACTGTAAACCCTCTCTGCTTCTGGTCTCCCTCCACTGCCTCCCCCTAAAAAGAAACAGCGGCTGGGATCAAGTAATACTATATATAATAGTGAGAACCCTGCGCCTGTTCCTGCGGTAAACGTCCTCATCCGATGCCTAGACATTCCGGACTTTGATCTCTTCAATCATTCGGATAACAGGTCCGTTTACAACTTTGTCTCGTCCCCCCTTCTCTCTCTCTCTCTCTCTCTCTCTCGTGGTATTCTCGCAGCCCTCACTCACTCTGCCTCGCCGGGAACTAGTTCGTGTAGTGGTCGATTAGGACCCATGACTGTATAAGTATAAGTCCGTTGTTTGCCTAGAGCGCATTAATACATATATAAACACGGTGGGTCCACCAAAGTTCAATCCAGCCCCTATGATCTTTGTCCTTGCGCGATGAGGAGAAAAAAATGAGGAAATGGTTGGTTGATTTCCATCCTTCTTTTGAAACACCCTGTAGGTGCGAATATACATAACTTCATAGTATTCACACACCCTGTGCGAATATAACTTCATATAGTATTCACACACCCTGTGCGAATATAATTTCATAATATTCCCACACCCTGTGCGAAAAAAATTTCATAGTATTCGCACACCCTGTGCGAATAAAATTTCATAGTATTCGCACACCCAGTGCGAATAAAATTTCAAAGTATTCACATACCCTGTGCGAATAACTACAGCCATAAATCACCATGCAAATTAAATATAAACAAATTTTAAAAATTAGTAGTTTCCCCATTGTTTTTCTGTGTAGAATATGTTGGGTCATAAAAGACACAAAAAGGCCCAGAAGGCAGAAAAAGGGAAGGGGGAAACAGAGAGGTGGGGAAAGTGAAGAGGGTTTAATAACTGGTAGGCTACCTTGTTACTTGTTGGTTCGCATGCCTAACTGAACATCTAACTGGTTCCTTATTTCAAGGACGAAATGAGCGTGTGAGAGAGCGAGGATGAGAGAAGCTAGTTTTCAGGACTAGGACTTTGTTATTCTTTCCACAGATCTACTGTAGACATCTAGATCTAGATTTAGATCTAGAGTACTGTACTAGATCTAGATCTAGATCTAGACTGTACTCAATACTTCACTTCATCCAATTCATTCACTCTGTCTCCCCAAGTCCAATGAAGTCTCCACCAACATTTTGTTCATTGTTATCATGCTTACATGACATTCATTAATTTTCGGGGTTTTGTAACACAATAAATCAGAAAGTTCAATATTGACAATAACCGTCAGACTCAGACTGCAGAACTAGATCTACTGTCGACGAACAAATTTTACTTTAAGAATTTAAGGAAAAGGACTGAAGTCTGATGAAGTTGATCTGGACTTTGGGGTGACTTGATTCTTGACTCTTGACTCTTGAGACCTGAGACTGCTGAAATGGTTTTGCTTTTAATCCCTGTTCAGGTCTCGAATCATGACAGATTAGGAGAAACTGTCAAAGAAAGAAAGTTGCCCTCACCAATTTCGCGGTGAAAAAGGTCTATTGTACACAATGTGTAAGTCGGAAAATTCAAAGGAAAGACACTGTTTGTGTTGATGTCAAGTGCCATGAAAAATACGGAACAGAAAATCAGAAATCTTACATGTCAGAGTTAAGAAAACGAAAGTTAGGATTTGGCTATTCGACAGACCATTGGTTAAAAAATTTTGCCGGAAATTGTAGCAGCCAATGATATTTAACTCCAGGTTCAGAGCTCTTAATGGCGGTCAAAACAAAAGAAAAGCTAGATCTTGTGTGTTTTGTACAAAAACCAGTCGACAAATTGAACTTAAAGGGAATATCTAAACAAAAATTATATAACAGACTATGCCATATAGATCTAGATCTAGATAGATCTAATCTTTCCTTCTATTCTCAGGCTTCTCTTTGAATCACATCTGGGTAAGTTGATTGGAGTCAAGGATTTTGCTCAACTGTAGTGTAGTGTACGGTAGAATCTACCCGGCGCTGGCGTAGCCTGTAGGCTAGTCATTTCTACCTCTACTGTCGTTGTTGGCTGTACTGTAGGTGTGTGTGTGTGTGTAGCATGCCAACAATCAAGAGTTGAGGCAACTATGCAAGGGCGGTGATTGTTTAGATGGTAAATTTTTACTTTCATTCCCGAACACAGACGCACTAGTGCTTCGGGGGTCAACGAAGTGACTATTCGGACTCTAGTCCGATTATAATGAAAAAATGTTATTCGGACGAAAGTGGCTATTCTCACCCGCCCGGAAGTTCTCGCAAGATCAACTCCTCCCCTCTTCTCTCTCTCTCTGTCTCTTTCTGAATGAAAGTGGCTATTCTCACCCGCCCGGAAGTTCTCGCAAGATCAACTCCTCCCCTCTTCTCTCTCTCTCTTCTCTTTCTGAATACTGTCTATCGCTGTGGACGATCAAATTAACCAAAACAAAGTTAAAATATGATGTTAAAACACAAAAGTAAATTAATTTGGTTGTCTACAAAGGTGCTACGGCTATTTAACTTTTCGAATCGAGCCGAACTACGCGGGTCGCCATTTTGTTTTGCCCGGAAATTCTCGCGCTACTCCTCTCTCTCCTCTCTTTCTCTCTCTCTCTCCACTGCCCACAGACAAAATTGTACGCTTTTAGTAGGCTACAGTTGTAATGGAACGTTTGTTCACGGCACAGAATTCTACAATTTTTCTGTTATCACAGTGTAGAATTCTGTGGTTTAGGGTGAACGCGCACCAGGTGAGAATAGCCACAAGACTCGCCTGCACTATTCTCACTCCGGGTGAGAATAGAGGTGGCCTATTCGGACTCTGACTCTTGTCCAGCATGACATCACTTCCGACTTCCTATGACTCGTGAATCCGGCTTCCTGTCCTGCCTCACTCGTGACTCGCCTCAGGCTGGGTAGAGACCGGGATCACTTCGGGCAAAAAGGCGTTTTGTGCAGGAGCCGAGTTTTAATCTTATGATGAATTTGAGGCCGGCCTGAAAAGTTATAGCGCTTTTAGATAATAAATGTTTATTTGTCAAGAGGTCATCAGAAGCAATTAAAGATGGCTCGTTAGCGTGTGTCGGGGTCGGATGGGCAGCCTGCACACGTGTGGCTGTGTGCGTGTCGGGGAGGGGGTGGGGGGGCACTATCGGTCCGGGTGTTGAACGTCGCATACGCGTCAGTCTTTTTCCCCCCAGCAACTGATCATTATTACAATTACAATAATAAGTTAATCTTGACGTAGATCTACGTAATGAATTGTGCGCTGGTCTTGGAATCAAAAGTTGCCGTATGCTCAGCTCTACACAGCAACACAACTTTTTCTTGGTAAACAATCGATATGACACAGGCTTGTGTATTTGAACGAATCGGTCTTTTTTTTTTTACCCAGCTCATAATATGCAGGTGCCAGGTGGTCTGCTAATCTTCAATTTTACCTTTTTCTACAACAAAGAAAGTGGGAAACATGGGGGGGGGGGGGCGTATCAATGAGGCGGCGGGCATCGGATCGGCAGAAAAGGTGTGGGGGAAACTAAAAAATGGCGGAAAATTGGAAGCACTGAATGTTAGATCTATAGAACGAAGACACTTCCTTTTTTCCGGACCCGAGTCCGAATAACATTTTTTCATATTCGGACTTGAGTCAAGGTGTCTAGTAAACGTTTTATCCAGTAATTGTGAATAAATAGTAAACGTTTTATCCAGTAATTGTGAATAAACTGTGCTCGTCTAGAAGATTGTGCTGATTGTGGAATAATGCTCTACCCACCACCGTCGCTGTCAAAAGTAGGCTGAGCTGGCTTAGAAGCTGAAGTCAACAAAGTTGTGTCTAAAAACACCATGCCCCAGTCAAGCCCATGACTATGATCAATCATTATCAGCCATGGCAGGTAGGCCTACACCCATAGAAATATATCTCTAATAATTATTAGTGACAATACAATGTTTCCTCACCAGCGGTCATACAGAAATTTTAACATTCGGGACTCGAGTCCGATTAGAGAAAAATTAGATCTTTACTCGGGCTCTGAATTGAGTCCAGCAGGACGTCCGTTCCAACTTCCGACCCATGTTCCTAAATATTTCCAGCCTTATATGAAAATTGTTTCGATTTTAGTGTGGTAACAATCGAGATGTGAGCTTTGGTGAATTAATTTTGAATTTGCTTGAGTGGCAGCTGAAGCTTTCTTTACTATCGATTTTAGGACCACCAAGGGATCTTTGAGGTGCACAGCTTGCACACTCAACCTTCGGGATTTTTTTCACCGTTATCCAAGAGGGCTAGGTGTTTGATTTTATCTACCCCTAAGATCAGGGGTGTGGCTGAAAAACAGCAGTAAGAAGAGCCAGGATTAATAGTAGATAGAGTCAAGAGCCCAGAAGGTGGAGAAGAAGAAAGCAGAGTGATGAACATGACTACTACCACTACTAGAGAGCAGAACTGGAGGTGACATTAATTTAACCCTTTCTCTACCTCACCAATAAGAGATTGATGAAAGCAATATATATATACCATTGACTAAGTAAAATGTTCCGAAAAAGAGAGCAATGTACCTAGGATGAACAATGTAAGTCTTGGCATTTTTTGTTTTGTTTTGTTCCATTTTTATTATGATGATTCATGGGCCGAAATCTTTTAAAGACTCGCAGACCCAAGGCATTACAATACAATGCACGCACTTTACCGGGGGGCTCTGAATATTTATATAAATATATATTTTTTAATTCGAACTTGAAGTGCCAAACCTGTTACGACTAAATTTCTCTCTGATAGTTGATAGCTCTAGCCAAACAAGATTCGGAAAATGACCTTACGATTTCTTGTGTTCAAATCTAGTCTCTCTTTTTTATTTTATCTCATCTCGTCTTCCCCTTTCTAAGTCTAATGTCCATCTCCCTTTATATCAACTTTACGCTTCTTTTGTATCTGTTGACATTTTTTTGTTGTAAATTGCAGAGAAACGGGTGTTTCATCTGTCCAAGAATGGATGCTGAGGAAGTTTATGTGTACAATCCTTTCCAAGGAATTGAGATTGGAAGGTGAGTCGATCTATTCAGTTCATCTAGCTCAAACACAAACGTTTCTAGTGTACAACATTTATTTCACTGAGGACTGACTTTAGATAACTTGGGGATGGGGGCAGCTTTTAAGATTGATGATTTTGGGTCAAATAGTGGGTGGTACCTGGGTTGTTCATGTCTGAACCTGAAAGGAGCTTTGAGAATGTTTGAAGAACGCTTGATAATTTATCTTTCAAAACAGTCGGGTAGTGCAGAAACTATAATCAGTTATTAGCTATGATATGTGTAGTTTGGGGTTGGGTTGTTTTTTTCAAACCATTCTGACAGTAAATATTCATCTTGGTCGTATTTGATTTTATTTCTTTTTTCTCAAATGTTGTTATTATTTTAATACAGTGAGTAATACATGTGGAACAATTCTCTTAAGCTGCTGGTCCTCTATTCTTTTTAACTATTAAACTCCTTTTTTGAAGCTTCAGAATGCAACACGACATGTTAAATCTTAGTGTTAGTAAAAGTTCCTCCTTCTGCAACTTGTGAAATGTCTTTTGCATATTTCCCAGGAGAACGGGTATTTCAATTCACAAAGTCAAAAATGTGAAAAATGGCATGGACAACATAGATGATTACTTCACAGACTCTGGTAATAATATAGAATTTTATTATTTTGTTAATAATAGTGTTTGTAGAGCCTTATTTAACTCCAGCGTATCATCAGTTTGCTGTGAATGTGTGTAACATGCTGAGTTTCTGTTCTCAAATGTTAATAATTGCTTTTTTTGTCCTAGTAATGAAACGGTGCTGCATTTAAGAGAATATCTCCTGCTGACCTCTTTCGCTCGCTCTCTCTCTCTCTCTCTCTCTCTCTCTCTCTCTATCTCTCTCTCTCTTTCTCTCTCTCTCAGTGTGGATTGGGTTATATAATTTTGTGTGGGAGCAAGTTCTGTTAACACAGAATGTTTCAAATGTAGACACTTAAAAGTTATACTGAAATCTTTTCCCATCAGTTATATTAAAGCTCTCTTTTAGTGTTCTGTCAAGTCTGTTTCTTTTTGTCATTAAAAAAATTTCAAGCAAAGAATATAGTGTGATGTTAAAGTTGAAATTTTTTTTTGAAATTTAGAGGGGTGGGGTTTCTTTTCCTTAAAAAAAAAAAAATCTAAGTTTGCTATTTTCTTTTGTAATTTTCAAGTTTGCGAGTATTTTCTTTTTATTATGCCAAGGTGGTATTATCAAAATAAGTATTTTAATATCCTTTGTCATTGCAATGTTTACATCTCTAATACTTATGATAACTTTTTTAATGAACTGTACCCACAACTTTAAAAAAAAAACTTCTGGAATCCCAGAGGCGGACCAGACTCTTGACGTGACCCAACAAGTGCCCCTGACCTCAGTGGAGAACACCAAAGTGTCGCCGCACAAAAATGTCAAGGATGTTGTCTTGGCGCCAGCTCAAACTGGAACTACCAAGCGAGGCGGTGCGGTCAAAAATGTTAAGCAGCCGACAACGGCAAGAAAAAGTGAAGGGGCACCGTCCAAGGTTTGTTTTGGTGCGGGCTTGCCAACTGTCCCGAATTTCCTCTGGGAATTTGAGAGAAGTTTTGTGTATAGTTGCGTAATCTGATATGTCATGACACTGGGTATTCCTGGCTTGGTTTTCCAAAAGTTTGCAAGCCTTTGAATACTTTGATGCATGTTTTAGCGTTTGAGTAAAGAGAAGCACATTGCGGGGGGGGGGGGGGGGGGTTACTTTACGCTTACCCGCATCAAGATGCCAGTGATCATATTTTATTAGTGTATGTTTTAACAAACTTAGTTGAGGAGGGCTACTGAAAGGTCGTTCTTCTTCCCTGACCTGATGTAAATATCTGTCTTCCCCAAAGCCCTGTTATATTGCAATCATGTTAAAAAATAATCTTTAGCTTTTCAGCAGAAAAAAAGCAACCCTTTTTCTCCTGTGTTTTCCAGAGCCCAGCTATGGAGGTGCCAGTGAATCCTTTCGACTGGAATCCTAGAGTTGGAAGGTCAGTTGGGAACTATAGATTAGAGGCCTCTGGGTCTCTTATTGCCAGCATGACGTGGGTAGTAGAGCAGTTGTTCAGTAGTGCTGTACGGTACTCATTATCTTTATTTTACAACTCGTGAGTGCTCGATGCCAAGCTTGCTACTACTTGAGTGCTCTCTGTTCAAGCCAAAGGATGCTACTAGCTGCTCTGTTTCCACTCATCCCACCACCCCAACCCCATCTTCTACACTGCACTGCCGCAGAAAGGCACTCGACACACTGACGTAAATGTCAAAAAAAGAGGGGGGGGGGGTCCCGCTATGAAAGCGGCAGGCTTGCTCTGCAGAATTTCTCTCAAAGACAGGAGATGAAGACTGCTGAAAACACTGCGATGAAGCACTGATGGTGCGATGCTGCTCAAGCAGCTCTGTTTCAATCGATGACAATGCTATTTGAGCTAGGTGCCACTCACGAGTAACAAATACTTGAACGTGATATTTTGTTTGGTTGTTTTTTTTTCTTACCTATTTATAAATTTTGTCTGGGTTGTTGTTTTTTTCCATTATCCCTTCATAGTTTGTTTCATTTCCTTTTCTCAAGAATGCCAAGCAATGTTAGTGGCATCAAATTGGATGTGCCCTTGAGAAAAACACTGACCTTTGCTGGAAAACAGGCTCTTTTAGAAATTTGTTCCTATTTTTTTAAAAATTTGTTTGTTTCCTTTAGCATGAACAGAGTTTTTCTTTGCAGTATGAATGTGTATAGTTGGTGCCGTTAAAAAATTAATTGTCGAAAAGAAAAATATGTTGTGTTTATTTCTTGTTTTCTTTCTTTCCTTCGGTGTGTGCAGGAGAACAGGCCGAGATCTTCTGGCCGGCAAAAACGTCAGTAGGGTGGAAAACTTCAGCCAACTTCAATCAGATAATGGTATGTTGAAACCAAACATTGTAGCAGCAATGTTACCTCACAACAGCAATGTTACTTCACAGCAGTAGAAAAGTTAATCATGCTCAGATTAATTTCTCCTATAGATTCTAGATACAATGAGCTATTAACTTTGATGTATTTTTGGTATTTAGTTCGGTGGTCACTGGGGTGTGTCTGAGCAAAACACGATAAACCTTTTTCAAAAAACAGGGTGCTGCACATTGGCAACCAGCAGTGGCATGTTTGTAGTATTTCTGTATGTTTGAATATGTATACATGTATTTATGTACTGTCTTTATGTAGGTATGGTATATCATCATATGTTAAGCCATTGTAATTTAAAATGTCCCCACAGGTATCAATAAAAGAGGAATATTATATTCAAAAATTTATTTTTAAGTTTTGTGAAAAATTTGTTTTAAAAAACTTAAGCAGATGGGTGACAGGTACAGACCAGGATAGCACAGGTTTTTTATGAGCATCTGAGCAGAGAAATGAGAGACGAACCAGCTGATTAAATTGAATCTGTATGAACTCCCCAACTATTAGATATCAGCAGTTTGTTTCCTCTCATTTGTTTCCAACCAGAGTCCACCATGTCCCCACAACTTACGCCCGAGACGTCGTCTATCAAGAATTCTTTGGTAAGTCTAGTGTGGGATCTAAGAGATCATCGCTTTCTACACAACAGCATATTAACTTTTTTCTACGGCCTTTTGTAATGATCCCAAAGCTCTTTCTGTGCCAGATTTTTTTTTTGAAGATTCGGTTTGTTTGATGCTCTTTGTATTTGCTTTGTTTTGTTTTATGACTGCTGTGTGTGTGGGTGGTTGTTGGGGGCTCTGTTGTTTCAGCTTCTTTTTTCCTATGAAACATCTATCGTCCTTATCTCTCCTTCTTTTCTTCGTATATTACTCTCCAGTAACACCCCTAATCTTCGGCACTTGTGTGACCTATTTGTGTTGCAAGTGCTGTAAAACTCTTACTAAAAATCGAAACTACCTTAGTTGTTGTGAAAAGAAGTAAATTTTTGTTACATTTCTATACACCGTTTTTATTTTTTAAATGTATGCTATTAGATAGTCTTGAAATGTTGGGGGGGGGGGGGGGGGGTGTCATTTAATACAAAAATATACTTTGGCTTTCAAGGACAACACAGTTCAAAATACATTCAACCATGGCCACATGGCCACCTGTATAAGGCAATTACCTGTACAGACTCCCATTTACCTCCATTTTCCCAATTAAATGTTTTTTGGGTTTTTTTACATTGTAGTGACACTGTAAGACAACCACTTGTTTAAAACGGCCACTTTTCTCCTCGACAGTGTGTGACCATCTCAGACAACTTTGACTGAGTTTATATTTCTCTATGTGTCGTAACTCCCCAGCGCTCTGGCTCACCTGGAGAAACAAATCAACCAAACGCGTCTACCCTGCACAATTCTGGTTCTGTCCATCATTCTGATAGTCTCTCAAGCAAAGTACACAGACGAATGGAAGAAAGGGCGAGCAGCAACTCTGGAAAAACATCCAGCGCAAAGAAAAAAGTCTTAGACTCGGGCAGTGGAGAGTTAGCGTCCAGTGGCTCTGACACTGAAACAAGAAAGGAAGTTAAAGCGACGACAGGAAGACGAAAATCAATGCGAAAGAATCATGCATTACCTGCATCTCATGACGACGAGGAAGGAAAAAGTAGTCCAGCCGATAGTCAGGAGGATAAAGATCAAGGTAGTCATGTGGACCGGCGAAGATCAGTGCGAAAGAATCAAGCATTGTCTGTATCTCATGACGACGAGGAAGGAAAAAGTAGTGCCACTGATAGTCAAGAAGATACAGATCAAGGAAGTCATGTGGACAGAAGAAGATCAAGGCGAAAGAATCAAGCATTGTCTGTATCTCATGACGACGAGGAAGGAAAAAGTAGTGCCACTGATAGTCAAGGAGATACAGATCAAGGAAGTCATGTGGACAGAAAAAGATCAAGGCGAAAGAATCAAGTGTCGCCCGTCTCCCATGATGATCAAGGGGGGAAAAATAGTCCCCACGTTGATCAAGATCCAAATCAGGGTGGAGGTCATGGTGGAAAACTCGACAGCTCCAGGAAACAGTCAAAAATCACAAATGATGTTGGTCAGAAGAGAACAGAACTCGACAAAAGGCCCCACAGTGAGCACCTTGGAACTGAGCAGACGGAGGATTTGAATTTATCTCGAAAGGGGACTTTGAGAAAAGGTTTGAAAAAGCTTCAAGAAAAAAGTCCCAGTGAGGAAAGAAAGACAGGTAGTTCCAGTGACAGCTCGGAGAAGCTGAGTAAATCGGCGAATGTTTCCCTCAAACAACTGAAAGAGTCAAGTGGCCGAGACAGTTCTGCATGCGGTGCAGATCCTCCTTTGGAACAGGCTGTAGCCGAGCTGAGTAAAAATTTGAATAAATCCCAAAACGAGGGTGTAAGAAAGAGCTTAAAGAAAGTGAAAATAATCGCTGCTGGTGACAATGTTGAGACAATTCTCCATCTTAGTCGCATCAAACCCAGTCCTCAGAAGAGGACTGGAAATAATTCTGACCGAGACGACGACACAGAGCACGGGGCAACAGCAAGCGCAGAAACAGAACCACCAGAGTCGAAGGATGGAAGTACATCCGGTGATTCTTCGACATTGTTTAAAAGGCCGCCGTCTTCAGGCGGGGAAGAATCTGAAGGATTGACCGAGAATGGTGGGAAGACAAAGTCATCAAGAGGTGCTTCCAAGGTACGGGGTTTGAATACAAGTTCAAAGGTGAACGTCTCTCTGAAGTCTAAGCCTTCTGCTGTAGGGGAGTCTGAGGTGGTGATGAAGCGAGAAAAGTCTGTGCAGTCAGCCTCCCAAAGTGGCAGAAAGACAGATGGAAGTGGAAAAGATCAGATGTCCAGTAGGGAAGATGGAAGCACAGCTGTGTCACAGGTAAACAAGTCTGAGAGATTTTGTTTGTCTGTTTTTGTGTATTTATTATTTTGTGTGTTTGTGAGGGGTTGTTTATTAGTGGCAATTTTTTTGAAATCCTGATTGGATTGGCATAAAATCAATTCTTTTTAAAGATTGAATTCTATTTTCATCAGTTGTACAGGACTATTTGTAAACGAACTGACAGTACACAGTTTTATTTGCAACATTTGTGTGACTTAATTTTAAATGACATCTCAGACGGGGCATTCTTGTACTCGGATCGTTTGTGGAGTTTTCAAAACTCTCAACCCATTTGGCTTGGTCCTGTCAGAGACGGGTGTTAAATTCAGAAGTCCCACCTCTTAGATAAATTAATAGTGTTGATTTGGGCATCAAACTCATACATTTATACACTCATTGCTGTCAGCCAGTACATACAAGTTATGTTTAATATGTTTTTGAGGATCTGAGTACAGAATTGTGTGTTTTTGCAATGCTTTTTCTTTGTTTTATAGCATTGCTCTTCACAGATTCACCACTGGTCTTTCAATACCGAATTTGCTAATAATAATGAAGCCCATTATAAGTCAATAGGGTTTGTGTCAATACATAACTGGAGATCTTTATTAAACATGTATCACTTCGTTTGCTGCTTTGAATAACTTGAATTTATTGATTGCAGAAAAGTGTGTTTGTGGAGGGTTTGGAATTTGGGCCACTTGGCCAATGCACGCCATCTTGGCCTGCCGCACAGGTAGAGTCGGTTTTGTGGTTTTGAAAAGTTGGCAGCTATCCGCTATTATGTAAATGACCATTATCGTGTTGACATGCTTCTCTGACCTCAAACATAAACTAGTAAGTGTGGGTGGATGGCAGGTGCTCTGGTGTGGTTTACTCCTTCTGCCCTATAAAAAGTCTATCGTCTCTGTCTCCCCTCCTTTTTTTTGTGTTTGTTACTTCCTTGTTACACCTTCGGCATTTATATGACCTTATTCTGTTGCAAGTGCCGTAAAACTCTTACTGAAACTAAACTAGTAAGTTTTGTTCCTTTCTGCTTTCTCTCCTCTGCAGGAGATCTCAGGTCTGGGTGGGAGTCTTTTGTCTCGTCCAGGCAGGAGTCTTTTGGACAAGTCTAAGGACACGACCACAACAGCCACGCTCAACTTTGGCGGTGATGTGACCGGCTCTGTCACCAATGCCGAAAAGGCTTCTGCCAGTCACTTCTTTGGGATTAAAAAGAGGTATGCTGGAAGTATCATCATCAGCATTATCATCATCATCATCATTGTTGAAAAAGCAGAGTAGAAATCTTGATTGATTTTGAGTCAGGAAGTATAGGTAACAAAATTTTAAAATATTTATTAAAATGGCTCAACTTAGCAATGCTATCATCATCAACATCATCATCAAATACCAGACATCTTAAAGCTTGTTCGTTTGTCTTGCTTTCAATGAAAAATAATAACCGGAATAGTGGGTGGTTGGCGGGTGCTCTGGTGTGGTTTGCTTCTTCTTTCCTATCAAACATCTATCGTCTTTATCTCTTTTTCTTTTTTATGTTTGTTACTCTCTTGTAACACCTCTAATCTTCTGGTGCTCATATGACCTTATGCAGTTGCGAGCGCCGTAAAACCTCTACTAAAACAATATCTTGAATAGAAGTCCTGATATTTTATTTAGTGCTGAAGGAGGTGCAGGTTGCCTGGTTTCAGAGGTGAAAGGTAGCAAGAAAATGGCCACCAAAGTTTAGTGATTTTCAAAGCTCAAGTGTCCTTGGAAATTGCAAATTAAAATTTTTTAAACTTTTGATCGACGTCTTTAACCACCCAGTTTCTTTCGATTTTCCCCAAAATGTCTTTGCCTTTGATGGCGAGGGTTTTTACTATAATAATATAGTGTAAAGGGCATAGAGCTTGCTGTCGAGTGGGGTTATGCGCTATACAAATGCTATTTATTATTATTATTATTATTACTATATGAGCCTTGTGATGGCAAAGTGTTCAGTAAAATCCTCACAGAAATGTGTTGTTAAATAGGTATAAAAGATGTTGAGCCTAAAAAAGGAAATTCGAAGAAAAAATGTCCACTGGCCAGAAAAATGCCTGGTCTTTTTATAAATTCATTATTTTGACAAGCGCTGGATTTCACCACGATGACTCATATTTATATTTATTTTTTTATGTATGGCATTGATGTTTGACCACAATATGGATGTCTTTCTCAGGCTGTCATACTCTGTCGCTATAGCAGACGCCAGTAAAAACAAGACAGACAGATCACAGAATGACATAGAGAAAAAGAAATCTGCCATCCCAGTCAGGTAAGTATTTAGAATGTTCTCAGTTTTTATTTGTTCTAGTACAATCAGTTTTCCACTAAAGGAACAATATTTAATTAGCACGAATAAAAATATTTTTGTCCTCATTGAATTAAATTCATAAAATGATTTTTTCTATCTGTCTGTCTTCCTGATCCAGTTTCCTCAATGAGCCTCTGTGTTACTGTCTTCTCACATGAAACAAGTCTGGGGCCAGCTGATCGGATGTACTCAAATAAACATTTTGACATTTTAATTTTCTGTTTCTTTATATGTGGTATCGGTTGCATGTGCTCAAGAAATATTTTGTTAAAATCTATATTCTAATTGTCGAAAGACTCAGAAAAAAATTCATAATATAGGTATAATTGTCAAGAGAATTAACTAGCTTGGTTTTTTTCCCCCCTCTCCTGTAAAATTTTTCTTTGGACATAAAGGAATGACTCCACGCTGCAGTCAGTTATAGTTACTGAGATTTCCTTTGTTTCCAGACTTTAGGGACAACCTATGCATTCATCTAGTCTATCACATTTGTACAGGCCTCTTTCGTGTAGTGGTCAGGCGCTTAGCTGTCGCACGCAGGAGACCTGAGTTCAATTGCCGTGTAAAGAGAGTTTTATTGAGTATCTTGGTCTTTCTGCTGGGATGTTGTATCCCTCTCAGCCCGGGTTAGCCCTGACCGGCAGGGTCAGAAGCCCGCCTCATAAATGGGGTAAATTGTGTCAATTGAGGAAGGGGGGGGGGGGGGGGGGTAAAGCACCATTTTATTTTTTACTTTAAGACTTGAGATACATCCTGTATATTCCAGAATTCTTTAACTTTTGTCCTTCCAACCCCAACAGGACCAGGGCCAATCTGTCCCAGAGCCAGCAAGACAAAACTCTCCTGTCTACCTTCGAGAGTTTCACCTTTGTTGACGTGGGAGGTCAAGACAACTTTGTCATTGTCGAGGCTGGTGATGAAGAAGAAAGAAATGACGCTACAGAAAGGTCAAAGACGAAAGAGACGAGGAAACGTAAATCCTCGTCAAATACGCTGGATCAAGGGGCGTCTTCACCATCTCCTCCAAAGTTGAGCAAGACAGATCTTTTGGCTTTGGGCTACAGCGCAGAGAAAATCGCAACCCTGGCAGCAGACGAGGAATCTGCCAAGGGCAAGAGGAAAGGAAAAGGAAAGGCTGTTCAAACTAGAAGTGCTGCCAAGAATGATGGACAGAAAGAGAAAGATATGGTGGTAATCAGTGCCGGCCAGGACTCCGAAAGTGTGCGGTCCGAGCCAAACACGGACATATCACCCAAAAGGTCTGGCGGGAGAGCAAAACTGAAAGATAAGAAACCGTCACAAACCAAGCCGTCACAGACTGACAGGAAATCCTCAGAAAGCAGTGATGAATCTGCGGAACTTCCTGCTGATCTGGACACGAGAAAAAAGGCAACTAAAAGATCAAGCAGAAAAAGGAAACAAGAAGCTGAAGAAAATGTGCCTTCTACTCGTGCTGCTTCAAAGCGAGAGAAAGACAGTCGTGAAGTATCTGAGGTCACGTTATCGTCGTCTAAGATGTTGACTCTCTCGCGGACGGTCACGTCAAAAGACATCAGTTCTAGAGGGAGAGTGAGAAAAAAAGCAGCATCCAAAGAATATCCATTTTCTAAAACTTCTGGACCATCAAAGGAGGAAGAGACAGATGATGAAATTATTCTTGGTGGTTTCAAAAAGGGCTCTGGGTTGGAAAAAGAAAATTCTATCAAGAGGAAAAGGGTTCAAAGTCAGCCCAAGTTAACAAGAGCAGTTTCTAAAAGCAAAAAGGTTAGGCAGTCAAAACGAAGACAAGCTGCCCCTTTGAATAAGCAGCTGAGAAAACGAAAGAGGAATGTGGACGCCAACACTTCTGCAGGTCCTGAAGAGCAAGAGTGTCTTCAAACAAATGTCGCAGGCGAAATTTCGGAGGTGTGTGAGGAAGCTGAAGTCAGTTTAGCAGAGGACGAGAAATCCCCGGTCAAACCTCCACAGTCAGACACCAAGTCTTGTGACCCCCCAGCTGAGGTGCAAGATGAAGAAAAAGTACCAGGAAATCCAACGACAGGTTCCCGCACGAGAACCAAATCTTCTACAACAAAAGAAGTAGAGGGTAGTCGCACTAAAGCAAAACCTTCGACAAAGGAGTTGGGAGGTCGTAGCGCCAAAACAAAATCGTCTTCGACAAAGGAATTGGAGAGTAGTTGCAGCAGAAGCAAATCTTGTACAAAAAAAGAGTTGGAGAGACAAGTGGGAACCTCTGGTCCCAGAAGATCCCTTGCTGCAGTTTTGGAGGACAGTGTTTCTGCTTCTGATGATGGAGACAAAGAGAAGGAAGTGGAGGAGGAAAATGCTCAGGACCTCGCAGGCGAAGGCGCTGAGTCGACCGAAGGGGAAGCAGAGCGCCTGCTGGGAGTGTCCGAAACCAAACCCGAGAAGTCGAAGAGACTTTCAACGTCAAAAAGAGGGAAGAAAGAGAAAGAAGTTACAGACCAGCCCAGAAAGAGTTTGTCTCGGAAACCTCGACATTCACAGAAACATGGTGAGGTTTCTCACAGATTTTTTCTTCCCTCAGCTTTTTCTGTTTCAGACACAGTCAGTGGGTGGTTGGCAGGTTCTCTGGTGTGGTTTGCTCCTTCTTTCCTATAAAATATTAATCATCCTAATCTCTCTTCCTTCTTTTCTTTGCGTGCTCTAGTAACACCTCTAGTGTTTGACGCTTATCTGACCTATTTGTGTTGCGAATGCTGTAAAACTTTTTCTAATACTAAAATCACTGTTTTAATCAGTCGTTGGTGTACACCTGTCTCTGTTTTCAGCAGTGTCTATGTTCATCTACTAAAACGTGTAAGATCATAATTTGTTATAATATTGTTTAAATCGGTTTACAGACTTGTGTATTTGGGTTTTTTTATTCGTATCAGTTTTTGTTTTCTTCTTCTGCACCTGGCGTGCAGTGCAGGAGGCTAGAGGGCGCCACTAATAGACTAATAGATCCTACCTCTTTTCTTCCCTTCTGTTGTTTCTGTCCATGTTGTATTTTTCCTTGGACTGAGAGGGTTCTATTGACTCAGTGAGTCAACGTAGGTAGTTCAGTGAAAATGTCAATGTGCTTGTTCTCTTTACTCAAACTCAAACAATGTTTAGTGAACCCAGGTTGTGGGTGGTTGGTGGGTGCTCTGGTGTGGTTTACTTCTTCTTTGCTTTCAAACATCTATAGTCATGATCTCCCCCTCCTTCTTTTTTGTGTTTGTTACTCTCTTGTAACACCTCTAATCTTCGGCACTTATATGGCCTTATTGATTGTGTTGCAAGTGCCGTAAAACACTTACTAAACGGGTGCTCATATGACCTTATGCAGTTGCGATCACTGTAAGACTCTTACTAAAACAAACAAACACTTACTAAAACAAAAAGAACCAAGGATAAGATTCAATTGAAATGTTTAGTTCCAGCTTCAGCGACGCCGCAGCGAGTGAACTTGTTGCTGTCATTGCCCTCGGTGACCCCACAGAGCGGTCCGTCTTTCCGGCTGTCGCGCAGATTTTCCCCGCAGTTGTCCTCGCCGGATCTGGATTCCTCCCCGGAAAGTCCGAGTCCTCGAGGTGAGTTTATAATACGGGTGGTTGGTGGCTGCTCTGGTGTGGCTTGCTCCTTCTTTCCTGTCAAACATCTATCGTCCTTTTCTCTCTTCCTTTTTTTATGTTTGTTACTCTCTTGTAACACCTCTAATCTTCAGCACTCACATGACCTTATTGTGTAACACATTTTGTTGTTGTTGTTGAAATGGTTAAATCTGATATCATATTCAAATTCGTGGTTAAATTTTGAGAAATTACAAAAATAGACCTGCTGTGCGACCTCAATGTGCTGAAACAAAGAAGGCACACAACAAACACAATGTGGAATGAATTTGATGATCCCAGTCGGCTACCATTTGTTAAATGGATGGATGGATGCGGATTTTTTATCTGAATGCGCCTCTACAGCACCAGGCTATTATAATTATCCCTCACTTCCCTGTGGCCCAGGTAATACTGGAGTCCTTGACTCCTCAGGCTCGGCCAACACTGAATGTGTCTGTAATTTTTGGCTGACATTAAACCATAACTTCCAACCAGTAAGTAAAGAACATGCAGATGCTGAAGGACAATTATGACCTTTCAAGAACAGACTTGAGAATTATATTGAGAACGAAGCTCTTGAGTCAATTGGAGAGGTCTTTTACTTTTACCGCAGTTCCACTTTGAATTGCTTGAATTTACTGAATGTAGAAAAGTGTGTTGAGGGTTTGAAGGAAGAGGAGGGGGGGGGGGGGGGGTCAACTGGCCAATGCCCACCATCTTGACCCACCTTAAGGGAGGAATCTGTGTTTTGGTCTTGTAAAGTTGTCATCTACGCCTTGTACTTTTCCAGTGGAGACTCCAGGCCCCCTGGCCAGGAACACAAAGATGGCTATTCCGGCAGTGGACGCCACCCCCCAGGCCCCTGCCTCGTGTCTGCGTGGGAACAACCCACACAAGAGATCGCTGAAGGGGAGGAAAGTGCGCATCAGCAACATCATCGACCGACTGGAGGTCTCCCAGAATGAAAGCAATGAAGGTATTCATTCTTTCTCTCTCTCTTTCTCCCTCTCTCTCTTTCTCCCTCTCTCTCTTTCTTCTCTCTTCTCTCTCTATCTCTCTCTCTCTCTCTCCTGTCTCTCTCTTCTCTCTCTCTCTCTCTCTCTCTCTCTCTCTCTCTCTCTCTCTCTTCCTCCCTCCCTCCCCACCCCCCCACCCCTCCCTCTTCCTCAGATCGGCTTCTTATTCTTGTGTTTTTTGGGTTTTTTTGTTTTGTTTGTTTTTTTGAGGGGGGATACATTATAACGACTAATGACACTGTAAAATTTCCACCTATCTAAGACAACTTCTTTACCCCTCAACAATGAATGACCATCGTAACAATCTCAACTATATGTAATTTTTCATGACATTCCTCATGTTCTGTTCTCCAGGCGAGCTTTCTTCCGATGGACGGAGCTCCACGATGTTGCCCTCACCAACGTCCTCCCCGGTCCACTACGCCGAGACCACCCACCACTACCCCAGCCCGAAAGACTTCCTTGTACCAGACCTCTCGAACAAAATCAGTAAGACTTAACTCTTTGTCGTCATCATCATCGTCGTCATCACCATCACAGACCAAAAAACTCCTGTTTTTCTTGAAGCATTACAATTTGTACCATGTTGGCACGATTTTACATAACTTACAAATATCAGCACCAAAATCAGGACTCAGGACCAATAACTCATCACAGCCAAGGTTCTTTAGCTCTTATCAGCCAGAATTTATGTCATAGATTTACCTGAACAGCCAGAATTCGATTTCTGGCCATTATCACTATTTGTTAATTACAAGGAGTAATTCATTTTGTCCGCACGCCTCATATTTAATTTGGTCGGTTCCTTTTTACATTTACTTGTTTTGTTGCTTTTTTAGCTTGTGTCAAATGTTTAAACCCATACCCTGCTGTACCAGCATCTGTGGTGTAGTGGTTAGACACTTTGTCATAGTGCAAAGATCTAAGTTCCATTCCTGGAAGGGGAGAATTTTTATTGAGTTTCTCAGTCTTTCTCCTGGGACATTGTATCCCTCTCAGCCCAAGTTGGCCTTGACAGGCAGAGTGTTGATGGGGACATAAAATCACCTACATTTAAAAAAAAAATTTATTTTGATTTTGGATACTGCCATAGTATCACTGTGGGTACTGAGAGAATGCTCACATACACAGGGGTTGGGAGAGAGTTATCCTGAAGGTTCTTGGTGTCACTTCTTTACTCACTGAGACAATGAGCACCTGTTCCCACACTGGCACCGCTGAAAGCATAGTAGTTTTGTTTTTTCTTTTTTCACTTTCAAACAAATGTGTAGAAGCTCCAAATAATGATTTGTGTTCCTTATTATCTAAATAAACATGAACCAAAAAAACCACGACTCTAATGGCAACCAATACTTTTTTACTGTGATGATGAAATGAAGACATGATACAAGATCTGTGGGTGGTTGGCGGGTGCTCTGGTGTGGTTTGCTTCTTCTTTCCTATGAAACATCTATTGTCCTTATCTCCCCTTCTTCTTTTTAGTGTTCGTTACTCTCTTGTAACACCTCTAATCTTCTGGCGCTCATATTACCTTATGCTGTTGCGAGCGCCGTAAAACTTCTACTAAAACAGACAAATACAAGATCTTTTCTTTTTTTTCTGTCTTTCTTTTCTTTCTTTCATTTTTCTTGTGATTGGAGGATGCCCCTGGTTGATACTACTTCCTTAACTTTTTTTTTTCTCTCATTTCTCTTGTGGTTGAAGGATGCCTCTGGTTCATCCTGCTCCTTTTATTTTCTTTCTGTTATTTCTATCCGCCTGTCTTGCTCTTTGTCAAGGCTAAATGGCTGTTATTGTGTCAATGTGCTGCTCTTTAAATACACAAAATTTACTCAAAAGTGTTCACATTTCATAATCAGAGCCAGGAAATAATTTTCTTTTTTTTTTTTTTTTTTTTTTTCAAATCTTCTTTTCAGTTCGACCTGGCAGCGAAAATGATGACGGACTTCGTCGGTCTCATAGAACGAGAGTGAGGCGCCTCAGCGCTCACAAGGGGGAGGGAATAATCTACAGGCGAGACAGTACAGGTAAATCCAGTGTTATTAGTCGTAGGGAAGTGTTTGAGAAATGTTTGCAGGCTTGCCAACTGTCCTGAATTTCCGGGGACTGTTCCGGATTTGGCAATCAAAAATTTGAGAGGACATTGTATACACTTAGCCAAAACTAGTCCCATAGGATGTAAATTCGTTTTTTTGTTGCGCTGTCTGATGTTATAATGTTAGGGGTCACTAACTGGGGTTTTGTTAAAGTTGGCAGGCCTGAGGCCTGCGTTTATGTTATATTTAATAGAGCTCTTGTTAAGGGAATTCACAGGGGTGCGTCCTCGAGCAAGACACAATAATCCTTGCACAGGAACAGGCGGCTGTACAGCGGCGTCCACCAATTGCGTGTTTGTAAAATGACGATGTAGGTTGGATATTGTGGGTTATGTAGCTTAGAGGAAGAAATATTGTGTGCAAGTATCCAAATTTCTCACGCGGATAAATATGTGGTATTTATTTATTTATTATCTTTATTAATTATTTAGTTAGTTTTTTTTGTCCTCAAGTTATCAAGAAAAGTAGTATTGTTTATTTTATTATCTTTATTGATTTTTTTTCTACACATGTTCTCTGCTCAACAGGATTTGGAATGATGGTGGCCGGCATCCAGCCCTCCGTGGTGGAAGCGAAGGAGAGAGCCAGAGAAGACAAGCGTAGGAAGCAGATCAAACAGCGAAAAAGTAAGTGGTGGTTTTGTCTTCTTGGTGGAAATTCGGCTTGATAACTCATCTTCTCCACCTTCTGTGGTGTAGCCTTGGAGCTTCGTCATCACTTACAGAAGACATGGGTTTGATTCCTGAGTGGCGAGGGGTTGTTGTTGGGGTTTTTTGGGGGGGTGTTTGGAGTTTCTCTGTTTGTCTGCTGGGACGCTGTATCCCTCTCAGCTTGGTTTGGCCCTGATAGGCAGAGCTGTTAAAGTACTTTTTAAAAAGTACTTAAGTGCAAATTTTAAGTACAATCTAAAAAATGTACTTAAGTACAGTAAAAGTACTTTCTTGTAAAATGTACTTGAGTACAAGTACTTTTTAAAAAAGTACTTATGAGTACATTTTGAGTACTTTCTGCTAATATGCTAAAACTCATCAGCGCTTATGCAAAACATCATATTAAATAACATATCCAGTATATTTGACCAATTAGGCTATTTATTACTAAACATGTAAACAGTATACAAAGCATTTGAATATACAATGTACACACTGAACGAAGGTGGAAATGGTTCGTGAAATTGAAAAACCCCCAAAACAAATAGACGCAACTAGTGGGTAAGTGATATATATTATGAATAGAACTTGTTTGAGCAAGACAATGTGATCAAATGTAAGTCAGTCCAAGAGGTCGGAAAGTTCTACAGAAAAAGTATCCAAATTAGAAAATGTAGATACTAAGCTGCTCTTAAGAAAACATAAAATTAATGAAAATGGCCAGCATAGAAATGGAAAAGTGCATTGAATTCTTCATGAACAAATCCTCAAGGAATCAATGTAGCCTTACGCAAAAACCACCCAAAAAAGGTTTTAAAGAAATTTAGGCAGCCTAAAAAATTGTTAGATACACATTGAGAACACAGTTTCAGTTTCAATTGATTACAGTGGTAAGATAGATTTTGGTCACACTGTATAGTCCACGACGCCCACGGCAAACCAAAATACAAAGATTCTCTACTACAGTAGTCTCCGCCTAAGATCCCAGTACTCGGGAGCAAGAAAAATATGGGATCTCAGCCGACGAAGCCAAGGAAGAATCTACAGTGACCCATGAACTGACGTGACCCCTGGGTGGATTTATGACATATGGCGAGCAAAGAGTGGTCAACCTTGATGACCAATCACAGTGGCATGAGGCATGCCATAAATAATTTATATACACACTTATTAGCCTATCGTGAGTCTTGAGATCTTTATCTACGTTTATCCAGTTGCTCCTCCCCTTCACCTGTCCAACAATTTTAGCTTTCCATCTCTGATTGAGTCATCCTCCCCCCCCCCCCCCCCCCACACACACACACACACACACACACACACACACACAACCGCCTTTACTTTGTTGTTACGCACCATTACGTTGTGGCAACACCAATTAAAGTTCAGGCTGTCTCGCAAATTCGGGAATAGAGAAAAACTGCTTTCAATGGTCAGGGAAGAGTTCCTTACCCACCCAGCGAGTGATGTAAGTTTAGGTGGTGAGCTCAGATGCGAGTGCGATGTTTGGGGAAAAGAAACGCATCGGTCAGTTCACACCTTGGTGTGATCCTGTCTGGAGCAAACACTGTACCGTTTCATGGAGTTTTACAACGCTTGTGATCACATTCACGATAGTGGCTGATCTTTGGCGCGACGGGCCGTTCTTTGATCTCAACTTTTAACTCTTGGTTGATCGGCTGTGCCCCCCCGGGTGTTTGTTCCGTAAATTATGACCAGAAATGCCGGCACATACCCTTTCATTAAGCTTCAAAAGTACTCAAAATGTACTTTAAAAATACTCAAAAGTACTTTTATGAAAAGTATCGGAGTACAGTAAAAGTACTGGTTTCCAAAATGTACCGGAGTACAGTAAAAGTACCGAAAATTGTAATGTAAGTACAAGTACCGGAGTACTTGTACTCCGTTACAACCAGCTCTGCTGATAGGCACGGTCAAAGCAGCCCACCTCCTAAATGGTCTTAATAATGTCGATGGGGGCGTAAAAACATCTGCAGTTACATTTTTACAGCAGGTTGATAGCTTGTCTTCTTTGTGAAAACTGAGGCTGATAACTGCGTCAGAAGTTGAGAATTTAGTTGGGGGTTTTTTCGTGTGTTTTTTTTTACTTCACAGTTGAAAGTTATTTCATTTTGTTTTTCAAGTCTATCATGTGTCTCTGGTTTCTAACATAAAAGGCTTGGATTAAAATGTAGTTTTAACAGTGAAGTAAGTACATGTTTGGCAAGAAACACATAGAAAGATTTCTGGATTTGAAGAGAATTTTTTGTGGGTGGTTGGCGGGTGCTCTGGTGCGGTTTGCTCCTTCTTTCCTATCAAACATCTATCGTCCTGACCTCTCCTACTTCTTTATTGTGTATGTTACTCTCTTGTAACTCCTCTAATCTTCTGCGCTTAATATGACCTCATTGTGTTGCAAGTGCCGTAAAACTCATACCAAACCTAAACTTAGAATATTTTTTCCATCCACAGTGAAGGCCCTAAGTGTTCCTGCCCATGGGCCAAAGAAACGTCTGTCGTGCCACTACAAGACAGACAAAGATGTGACCTTGACCACCGAGGTCGCCGTGCTGGACCCGGACACTGAAGAGCAGAAGATGATGGGTAGGTATTTATCACAGGATGCTGGCTTACCAATTGACGGTGTTTGTGGTGTAGCGGTTAGGTGCTTTGCTATTGCATGCAGGAGACCCGAGATCGATTCCCGCGTGGGGAGAAATTTTGATTGAGTATCTTGGTTTATCTGCTGGGATGTTGTATCCCTCTTAGCCTGGGTTGGCCCTGACAGGTAGAGTTGGAAGCCAGCCTCATAAATGATCTAAATTATGTCGATGAGGGTGTAAAAAACACCATTAACTCTTATCCTGCGTCTGTGCCCAGATGCATATCTTATCAGCAACTGATTACGTTGGACGTGCCGGGCAGGCCGCCGGGGTCACTCAGTGTGTACTGTTGGTGTACAGCGCGCGCGCCGGGAAACGTGTGTTTTCGCCATGAATACCGCGGGAGTGTGTTAACCGATGATGAAAATAACGCTCTATCCTTCATAGCTTTCTATTTATAAAGTGTTACAAACATGTGAATAACCCCTTCTCACAAGCTGATAAGACATTACGAGTAGTTACGCCCATTCAAATAACCTTTCTGGACGCTCTTGTTGTTATGAATGACCTGAGGTTCGAAAGGGGATAATTTAGGTCAATTTCCTAATGTTTTACACTCAAATTGTTCTTTGTACCTGCACAATGGTATTCAAAACTATCAAACAAGCTTATTTTTTATCAGGTAGTATCATTTCATACAAAATCAAGCTCATTTGAAATATTTTGTATAGAAAAATGGAAGTCTTGTTTCCTGACTATCCTTTCGAGCTCCTCATGTCTAAGTGGGTCAATTTCTTCTATAATTTCATTGGACAAACATCTAGAGCTACCAACTTGGCATCTTTTGAATGAGACGTATGCCTCGATTACGAACCCAGGCAGGCGGTTCTAGAAGAAGGCCACAAACGCACACAAACTCAAGCAGACTGACGCACACACACTTGACCTGCGTGAATGGGGATCCGACTCGGGACCCGAATGACACGTATGAGGATGCGCGTGCGCTGAGCCAGGAGCTACACTGACTCGGGACCAGAACGTACGCGAGGTGCCGAAATAGGCTTTTCGGGCTACATAAACCCGGCTTCCGCATGATGAGGGTTGAAAAAAATTATTTTTTTAATGAATAAAATCATCAGAAACCGGAACAGGTGACAAGAAAATCTCTTTTAGGTCCTTGTTTCTTGGCAGATTTTGCCCACACTAATTTGCTCTTATGAAAATAGTTGAGGCCATGGGATAAAACCATGTGTAAACAGAAAAAAAAGTGCCAAACCGTGGATGGAAAATATTGTAATAGCTTCCCTAGCATGGTTTAGAAATAATTTGTAGCATTAAAAACTAGTAATAGACAATATGTGAATCTGACATACTTCGTCAATCTGAAATCTGCAACTGGACACTACTTTTAGCGTTCGCAGTGGGTGGTTAGTGGGTACTCCGGTGTGGTTTGTTCCTTCTTTCCTATCAAACATCTATCGTCCATATTTGTTCTTCTTTTTTGTGTTTGTTGTTTGCTTGTAAAACCTCTAATCTTCAGCACTCATATGATATTATTGTGTTGCAAGTGCCTTAAAAATCTCACAAAAACATAGAACAATCTAATATTTGGCACTCGTATGACCTACTTGTTGCAAATGCTATAAAATTGTTACTAAAAGCATTCAAAGATTTTGAATAAGTATTGTTGATTTTCTTTTGTTTGTCTCTCTGTAGATCTTGTTGCCCGCAAGGACCAGCGGGAGTGGTATGATTCCGATCTGGCTCCTTTGACCGGCTCAGGACCCATTGCCTTTGGCCTACAGCTTCAGCAGGCAAACTTTTTCACCGGAGAGCTACAGTTGGGACCTTTGGCGGAGAAAATATACTCCAGAGTGGTGCAGACAGTGGTCAGTAGTTGTTTGCCTTTGTTGTTACAGTTATAAACTTATTTAGTTTGTTTTGTTTGATTCTGCTGAAAAATTAGGTGATACTTTTACTTGCTTTTTTGTCCTCTGTTGCCATTAAGCGTCGAGGATTGGGTGATAATATTTGGTTAAATTAAGTAGAAGGCAAGGTCAGAATTACAGAAATTGATTTACAGAAAAGTGGGAAGACATGGAATAACATCAAGAGGCTAGCCCAGGATAGAGAAAGGTGGAAAGTGTTTCTTTGTGGCTTATACCCGAGTGCAGGGTGAGAAAGGCAATGATGATGTTGATGAAAGTCAAGAGTAGAAAAGGAAAGGACATTCTGAGAGCTGTTTTACTTTGTCCTGAGAACAGAGCTTGTTGAAAGATGTTGACAACAACCGGGTTTTTATTCTAACTGCTCATCAGCTCACACTTTTCCCAACGTCAGTTCTTGAGGTGCACTATCTTAGTGGTTGACCATTTTACTGACTTCTATCCATGGTCCATTGTGTAGCATCAATACTCTCTGTCTATCTCTCTCTGTCTGTCTGTCTGCCTGTCTCTCTCTCTCTCTCTGTCTGTCTGTCTGCCTGTCTCTCTCCCTCCTTCCCTCTTGCTCTCTCAGGCCTGCCTAATTGTCCCGGTTTTCCCGGGACTTCCCATTTTTTCACCGATTTCGAGGCCTCGTCCCTGTCTTTTTCGATTCGGCATCAATATTGTTTCTGTATCTGACTTTCTATTTTCACTTCATCATACAGCACAGCATCTTTGTGATTTGGACCGCGTGCGGCGCATCAACAACCAGCTTTCCTAAGATCTAGATCTAGATTATAGTTGCTTTTCTGCTAATTTCTTGATTATTTTCGACGTTTAGAAGGATTGTTATCCATAATGAAGCGCGCTGCCAGTGGATATAAAGGTAATGAAAAGAAGAAAGCGTCCAAGACCAGTGAATTAAGTGAACATTCTGGGAGTGAAAATGAGGCCGTGGTGAGAGAAGAAAACAAGTCCAAGAAAGCCGCCAAAAAGACTCCGAAGAGTTACGTTTTGTCTTGTCCCTCTTTTGGATCAAATGTCCCTGTTTTTGGCTCTAGGAGTCCCTAATTCAGGAAAAGTAGACTAGGCAGGCCTGCTCTCCCTCCCACTCACCCCTCCCAATACAATCACCTGTACAAATGGCACTCCCCCCCCTTGTGTTTTTAAAATATTATAATGACACTGTCCAAGACCCCTACATCTGTCTAGGACAGTCTCTATTCTCCTCAATAATGGGTGGCCGTCTTGAGCGATTTCTACTGTAATTGGATTTTCATCCTATGAAACATAACCCTTCTGTATTGAGGACACAAAGAGGTAACTTTAACTAGCAAACTAGCATTTCTACCAAACTAAATCTAATAACTTGAAAAACAAAATGTTTCAGGTCGTTGCGTCGAGGTGGTGAGAATAAACGAGAACTGTTTGTTTCCGCAGGTGTTTCACATCGTGCATGGAAAGTTTTGTCTGACTGTCAATGACGTGTCTACGGTCGTGGAGACTGACGACGATTTCTTTGTGCCAAGAGGTATTATTTTCACAAATAATTACACTTCCCCTTTTTATTTTGGGGTTTGTTTTTGTTTGTTTGATTTGGGGGGGGGGGGGGGGGGTGTTTTGTTTTATTGAGCGTTTTTTGGGATGGCATAGCTTGAACCATATTGGCTACATAGTGGGTTTCTTTCTCTTTTTATTTTCTGTTGTTTTTATTTTTTATTTGAGGGGGGCTATTCCTGTTGAAGATGGTAAGGAAAAGAAAGCAGGAGTTGGAAAATTGAAAATAAACCAACCTGTCCCAAGACTTTTCATATGCACAGTCGTGGTAGCTGTGAATGTCCAAGGAGTTTTCGATAATTCCTTCTTTAATGGGTTGGGGGGGGGGGGGGGGGGTCATCTGTTTTCCTGCCTTCTTCTAAATGATCAGTGCGTGTTGACCAGTACATTTCTTAAAATGAAAATTACTTTCTTGACATTTTGTGAACGAGAATGTACTTGTCTCTCCACAGGATCAAACTACTCCATCAAAAACCTGAGGCGAGATGTGGGGAGGATACATTTCATCAACTTCAATGAGATAGTTGGAGACACTGACGCTGATGAGGAGAACAGATAAATCTTGCTTACTGTCACACTCACACCTTTCCTTTTCTGCTGTAAACTGAAATATTTCTTCAGGAGTTGCTCATATCTTGGTTAAGTTTACACGCACCCCCCCCTCCCCATGCCTTCACGTATCATGACTATTACGACAATTGCATATGTGGTGTAGTGGTTACACACTTAGCTGTTGCACACAGGAGACCCAAGTTCAATTCCATGATGGGGAGAACGTTTTTATTGAATGTCTTGGTCTTTCTGCTGGGATGGTGTATCCCTCTGAGCCCCGGTTGGCTCTGACAGGCAGGGTCGTAAACCCGCTTCTTATATGATCTAAATTGTGTTAATAGGAGAGTAAAACACCTATATTTTTTTTTAAAGCATGTGAAAGTATGCTTACTTTTCATGTAAGTTTGTAAGTGTTTTTCTCCTATTGTATCAAAAAGAATCAGTGGTCTCTTTGTGTTGTGAGTCCATAAGTTGTTTCCATAGGAATTTTTTTTTCCTTTTGTTGACCTGGTGTGGTGACGGTTTGTTCATGAAATGTGATGGAAAGTGTTATTATGATTGGTATATCACTGATGTATGTACATGGACATATATTTACTGTGAGTAAGACTGAGTGAACTCGAAGTTTTATATCTTTTTTCCTAATCAACTGCACAAGTTTTTTTTTCAATGCTGCGTCTAAAATTGGTTTCTTGTATTTGGAATGGATCAAATTGTGCCAAAATCAAATGACTGGTAGCTTTTGCTCGTCTACAAGGGTACACGAAGCTACCTTCAAATGTTATTAAATACAGTCATTTGGTCGTTTGCGGGAAATTTCTACATAGCTGGTTGGCAGGTGCTTTGGTGTGGTTTGCTCCTTCGTTCCCATCAAATATATATCATCTTTATCTCTCCCAGAACATCTATTAACATCTCGAAAATTCAGCACTTATTTGACCTAATCTTTATGCAAGTGCCTTAAAACTGTTACTAAAAATAACTGAAATTTCTGCGGTGGGTACTGGGTATAAGGGTCTTAGGGTTGAGTCAAAACTGAAGGATCAGTTTCGCTTTCACTTCAGCACAGCTTCCTTGTCTGTTCAACTGGCTGTCCTTTGGCAAGATATGGTTCAAGTTTCTGTCCAATCTCATTTTTTTTTCATCCAGTGTCCCTTTTTCGGGTGCCATGTTAGTGATATTATTCACATCAGACAATCATTCACCGTGAGAATGTGAGTAAGAAAGAACAATTATATATTTCAATTCTAAGATGAAACAGTAAGGGAATATGAATAACAATGATAATATCTTTTTGTTAGTATTTGGCCATTTAATTCATTATTAGTTTAGGTTGGGTTGTTTTTTTCCTAATTTTGCCGTCTATTCTTCCTTCCCTGGGGATGGGACACACATGTGACATATCCCTTTTACACTCACTTCACACAGAGAGACCAGAATTTGAACAGACCCTATCAATAAATCAAGGTTTCTCTCTCTGGTCTTATTCTGATTGTCACAAAAATAAGAAATACATGTGTACCTTCACTAAGTTAATGAATGAAATTTGTGTTTATATTGTTATTCCCCCCCCCCCCCCCCCCCCCCCCCCCTCTCTCTCTCGGGATCTACCTCTCTGTAAATTATGTAAAAATATGTTCTCGTGTAAAGATCTCTTCTGATAGATTAATGGCACTGTGTCTAGATGTAATTTGTAATGTGTATGTTGGTATGAAATATTTCGTTGACTATGACACGACACTTGAATGGTGCAAGGTACGCCAGTATTGTAGGTTGCTTCTGTGTATGTCTGTTGATACAATGGTGGGAGAATTTCCCACGTCTGCTTACTACTACTACTTGTTTTATCGATAGATTTGAAATGTGAAAAATAACACAGGGGTGTACTAAACAGAGAGGCTTTGTTTGTGTAAGTGTAAAGAGAAGCACATCGACAACGTGTCTGTGGGATAGTGGTGATTCCCTTTGCTGTCGCGGCACGAGACTCAAGTTCAATTCTCGAATGTGGAGAATTTTTTTGGAGTATCTCGGTCTTTCTGCTGGGATGTTTTGTCTCTATCAGCCTGGGTGGCCCCGACAGGCAGAGTTGGAAGCCGGCCTCTTAAATGAACTAAATTGTGTCAATGGTGGCGTAAAAACCACATACTTGGCTGTTGCTGTTTTTAATGAACTCACTGCTTTTTTATGGAGAAATGCAGGGTGGGCTGTTCGTCTTTTGACCTTTACTTTGAGACTGAGTACTGGTTTGTTTAGTTCCTTTTTTTGCGTCAACCCTTTTGTTTATAGCTGATTTGTTCTTTTGTGTACATTAAAATATGTTGTCACTTAATTAACTGTTTATGTTTTTCCCAGATCAGTGACAGAATTATGTATATTATATTGTCATAAAACTATTAATGATACTTGCAGTACAGTGACAGAATTATATATATAATATATTGTAATAAAACTGTTAATGGCACTTTTATTTCAGTGACAGAATGAGATATATCCTTTGGTGTTAGACTCTTAATAGGCAGTTCAGTGAACGAGATCGGCTCGCGGCGAAATCAGCTCCTCGCCGCCCGTAGAAAACTGAGCGGCGGATTGCGTCGGTGATTTGATGACTTCAGAAAATCGCGATTTTTGTTTCATTAAATAGTAATAACCAACTACTTCTGATACATGTTTTTGAAGATTTTTAAATCATCTACAAAATGGCGTCTTCCTTTGGCAGATCCGACTCGTAGAGCCAGAGATATTTTGATTTGAATTTAAGCCAAGTTTCAACATTTGATATCTTTTTCCCCACTTGCCAAGCAGTTTTGTAACTTTTCTGGCAGTTAGAAGTATTCTTTATCTTTAAAATAAGCCTAGAATGGCTGTATTTAGCCCTGTCTAACGGCGACTAGAGCCAGCGCTGTTTTTGGCATTTTGGCCAAAATAAACACTTTTGAGTCACTTTCAACTCTCTCACTGCCAATGATATATATACGTCAAACTGTACTGAAAGTGTCCGCCACATCATGCTATTATATTTATGGTGAAGATATATAAACACACAACTCAAAGAACAGAATGCGTGAGATACAAAATATCTACAAAAAACGTTTTGTTTTATTATAAAATATTTGGAATCACAGAATCTTGAAGAACGCCAGTGACGATGACATACAAGGTATTGTGACAGTAATATCTCAAGTTTTGTTGTAGTTTTCAAAATGTATTGTGAAAAGAATGTCTTAGTCTTGTTTCTAACTTTCATTCAGGACATTGTGTGAAAGTAAATATATCTGTGACACTCAGAGAAAATGTTCATTACCAAAAGTTTAGGGAAAACTCTTGACATAACCCACAGTAGTTATGAGACGTGTACCTTCCCTACACTCCAGATATACGCTTGAGTCATACTGTCATACCTACTTCTCGGGTATACTCACGAGTCGTACCATACTGTTATACCAAATCCTCCTCCTCCATGTTCATCATTTATGAATTGATAGCCAAAGTGACTTTTGGAGTCTGTGCTCACACCATGAAATAAAATGTTTTTGAAATGCAAAGATAAAATTGTTGAGTGGGTTGTTTTTGCTTTTTTTCCAACTTGAGACCACATCAAGTTGCTTCTGAAAAAAAAAAATGAGTAGCTCAAACTCCAAAAGTTTTTTTCGCCTCACCTCGTGATGTTGGATAACGAAAAAAGTGGAGTTACAGTAGCCTACTCACTTTTTTTTCAGCAGCGACGATTAAATTGTTGTCAGCACTTTTCCATATCTTATTTGCAAAATCTCCATTTTCCTCGACTGCTGTTGCCTTATGTGTTTTTCCATGTTTATAATTTATTATAAAGTTGTCTTTTGTTTGGGGGAGGTGCTTATGTGCATTTATTGTACACATTTGTTCTCTGACATTTTTACAAATTTTTGCAGTCTGAAATAACTTTTTTTTTTGGGGGGGGTAGGTTGCTGTAAAGTTTTCTCCCTCCCTCTCAATCAAGGAACCAGCTGTTGCAACAAGCTGTTAGCCCCCCTAACTCACCAAGTCAGGAATTCAACCACAGCAACAAATCAATGGAGCCTTGCTTTGGAAACTTTATGATGCAGCTAGCTATAGATTTTATTTTTCAGACATAACTAGCATCAAGTATGAAAGTTGAAGTTAATTGATTTCCTGTTCATTTGCTCTTCCTCATTTCCTTCCCAGTCACAAAATGGCTATGTTCATTGATCAGACTTTATGGCTCTTTAACTTTATAAGTAAAATATGGAAATTAACTTCCCTGCACTAAATGTCCCTCTGTCGCCTAAGTTGGGGGTAGTAGTAGCCAAGACTGTAAGAGAGCTTGTTGATATTGAATAATGGGAGAATTCTTTCTCATGGAATGTTAATTTACATTACAAATGTATGTGTGTATGTGACTGAGAAAAGGGTCTGGTAGCTGTATGGGCTTAATTTGAGAAAATGGGGAATAGAGTGAAAAATGTTTTTTTAGTCAAAATATAGGTTTGTCAGGGTATCACCTGATCAACCATTTATTCCATCCTCACTAAATATTGTGTATGCCAATTTTTCTAATAAGTAGGCCTATGTTTTTGAAGGCTTTTCAAAGCACATGTTTATTACATAACATGGCGAAATGAAACTTTAACGTTAAGGTTTTTCATAAACGTAGTCGGTGCAACACTCACACACAAAACCGGCCACATCTTAAAAAGTATTTGTGACATCTGGAAATGTTTTTAAAATAGAGTATTAAAGGCAATTCTATGTAGAAATGCAACAAACTAAAAAAGTTTAAAACTGCACGTCATGTCGACCCTGTTTCAGGCACGTACACAAATGTTTGAGCAAAATAGAAACTTTTTCAACAAGATTCAGGTTCCCCTTGCTACACATTATTTAATAATATATTGTAGTTTGTCCATCATGGTGTGGTGGTGACCTTTGAATGACCAGGATGACGGGATGTAACAGACCATGGCTACATACTGTATATTTGTACATATTATGTTCTATATAACTGATAATGGCTCCCTTCCTGCACAAAGGATACATTTTTTTTTAAATCAATAATATGAAACAAGTTTAAATTTAAATAATAACAAAATGAGAAAAAAATGTAAAAATGAATAAATACATGTACACCATACATGATCAACCATTGCTCTACAAAGCACCGTTAGATTAACCACATTTTTTTCAAAACATTTATTTATAAAAATAAGAATTGTGTAATATTTTAATTTTCTGTGTTAAAAAAACTTGACTAAAGGTTATTTAATTCAAGTTTAAGCCATTCCAGTCACAGCTTTTAACTTTTAGAGTAGGAACCCGCATCAAACTTTCACTCATGTACAAGAATTGATTTTGAGACTTCCCAGTTTGATTTATAGGCAAAGGAGGGTTTAGTGATAGTTATAAGTTATAGTTTGGCTGTGAAGAGAACATGGGCAAGCTGTCACACTTCATTAAAAAAATCTTCAATTTAAATGTGCAGCAAGTTAACTTTGTGACCTGAAAGCGCTAATCCAAATCAATTCTTCTGCTTTACACATGCACATACATGCGTATAGAATGGATTAATATTTTGTGTTAGCAGAAGATAAAGTCTCTAGTTGTATTTTCTGTTGCTTCCAAACTGGTTGTTTTTATTATCTTTCAGTTTCAGGTTGTAAAGAATTCAGTCAACACTTTTGCGTTATATTTACACACACTAGCCACAGATTCTATCAAATTCTCCAAGCGTTTCTCATCATGAGGTCGAAGTAAGCGTCATTGTCCACTGAGGCGCTGACACCGACGTAGTAGTTGATGAACTCCTCCTTGGTGATCTGAAACATGGTTACAAGAGAAAGTCTATTATAGTTGTGGGGGTACAAGAGAAAGTCTGTCATAGTTATAGCAATACAAGAGAAAGTCTGTCATAGTAATAGCGATACAAGAGAAAGTCTGTCATGGTAATAGCGATACAAGAAAAAGTCTGACATAGTTATAGTGATACAAGAAAAAGTCTGACATAGTTATAGCGATACAAGAGAAAGTCTGTCATAGTTATAGCAATAAATAAACAAATTATTGATTGTCAGACAAGATGGCATAGTTGTAGCAATAAATAAATAAAATTGATGGTCAGACAAGAGAAAGTCTGTCATGGTTATAGCGATACAAGAGAAAGTCTGTCATAGTTATAGCAATAAATAAATAAATTATTGATTGTCAGACAAGATGGCATAGTTGTAGCAATAAATAAATAAAATTGATGGTCAGACAAGAGAAAGTCTGTCATGGTTATAGCGATACAAGAGAAAGTCTGTCATAGTTATAGCAATAAATAAATAAATTATTGATTGTCAGACAAGAGAAAGTCTGTCATAGTTATAGCGATACAACAGAGTCTGTCATATTCATAGCGAAACAAGAGAAAGTTTGTCATAGTTATAGCGATACAAGAGAACGGCTGGTCTATTACAAGTTATAGTAAGTAATACAAGACAAAGTCTGTAATAAGTTACAGTTACTGCGATATCTTTGTCCATGCATACATGTCCTGGTTCCACTTCACTCTTCATAAACCATGTAGGATTGTACTGTAAATGCTTGTTAAATGTTTTACACCTTCATTGACACATTTTGGAAGAGTGGGCGTTTGACAAGCGCTCTGGTCTGGTTTGCTCTTTCTTTCTCACCAAACAACTATGGTCTTTATATTTATATTCTCCTCCTTCTTTTACTTTTCTTTGTATGTTTATACATTACCCTCTAGTAACAACACCTCTAACCTTGGCATTTATTATTTATAAGACTTAATTGTGTTGGAAGTGCTGTACTGTAAAACTTACAAAACAATTTTTTAAAATAACCATTTTGAAAGCAGGCTGCATGGATCCGATACCTCCATATTCGAAAACTCCCACTCAAGAATCAGAACTCACATCCGAGCAAAACTCTTAAAAAATCTCACCATAGACATGTGGGTGGTTGGCAGGTGCTCTGGTGTGATTTGCTCCTTCTTTCCTTTTGTCCTTAACTCACCTTCTTTTTTCTCTGTATGTTGCTCCGTAGTAAACCTCGACTAATCTTCAGCACTTATATGACATTGTTACAACGTGCCAGTTGGTCGTCTTCTGGCTGGTGACATCTTTGTTGTTTACACATAACATACACGTGTGTGTGGTTATTCTTTACAGCATGGGACAACAACGGCTTGTTTCAATTAAATAAATGAGGGGGGTTGGTGGGTGCTCTGATGTGGTTGGCTTCTTCTTACCTATCAACAAACATCTATCATCCTTATATAGATAATATATCTCTCCTCCTTTGTATACATGTTACTTTCTTGTAACGCCTCTAAGCGTGTTCATATGACCTTACGCTATAAAACACTTACCTAACCCCTCCCCCCCCAAAAAAAACAACTCATCTCTAATCTTCTATGTTTATATTATCATGACTTATTTGTGTCACAAATGCCGTAAAACACTTACTGAAACTAAATTAGATGAATAAGAACTATAGAGGTATTGAAAAAATGTAGCTCTTGACGGCCATGTTACACACAGACATCTGACACGGACGGGGCGCGACAAGACGAGAGAAAACACACATTGGAGGAACACACCGTGTCTCACCAAAGCCGTGACTCTTTGCAGTGGGCTTCACAGAGCCTTCGCTTGTACAAAAACTGATGTCCATGAATTCTTGTCTGAAGCAACTTGCGTTGCAGATGCATACATAGTAGTGTGAAATGTATATTCTGTTCTCTCAGTATCTCTCTATTTCTTATCATAATTATTGAAGGTTACTTGTAGGAGTCTCAGTATAAATTAAAACCCTCTGCATTGAACTCCTTTCCACTTTCATTTTCCTGTACTGGGAATTTTTTCCCCCCATAATTTCTTCATAAATAATTAGTATCAACTAGTAGTATCAATAAAGAAATCCCAGAGCAGAAAGTGTGAGTGATGCGAATGTACATGTAGTTTATGTACACATTGTCATTTGTATTTCTACACTGCACTACACGTTCTGGTTACATCTTGGGAAATGTTTAGAAAAAGACATTGCTAACTTTGACTGTGCGGTGAAGTTGTAGATCTTGTCACCTTCCATGGACCAGTCCTGGATATATATATAAGTTAGAGAGGTGTGCCGGTCACTAGGGGAGAAATAAATCATTCACTCGCAACAGTTGCCAGCCTCACATTTCCGGAAATAGCCGTGGGGATTTTTTTTCCAGAAATTTTGTGCCTTACTGATGTATGAACAAGAAAACAAGCTAGAAAACTCTCAGGTCTTGCGCACTCGTGGCAAAATGTGAAACTGTATTTTTGTAGCCCACTAGCTGAAGACAGGCTCATGCAGGTGAAGAATTGGAAAGTGGTTACTTAGTCACAGTGCGACAAATGTTATGAGATTTTAAGTTCTTTTTTCAACCAGGCCCCGCTACCGGGAGGTCAACATGTCCAGTCAAGGACAGATCATGAAAACAACTCACACACTGGCTCCTCTCTCAACCTCCAAGATCAATTTCTTCATATCGTCTGCAAACTGTTCAAATTTTGTAAGTCCAGACAGCAAAAATTTTCAAGAGTAAAAAACTTTCATTAAAAAAACCCGAGCTACCACCAACATTAGGAATTTTTTTTTTTTTGCATTTAGAATTTGAATTTCTACCAAACATTTCTTGAGCACATGCAACCGATGACATAGATTTTAAAAAAACTGAAATAAAAATCATTTTCAAAATGTTGGACTTAGAAAATCTGAACAGCTGCTAGATGATATTGATATATTATTCAGAACTCTGCGCCATGAGAAACATAATTGGCCATATTTAAAGTTTCGATTTTTTCTAAAATTGTAACAGTCTGAGTCTGAGCACATATTCATCATCATCATTGCCTTTCTCACCCTGGATCAGGGTTTAGGCCACGACCAAACAATTTCTACCTTTCCCTATCCCGGGCTAGCCTCTTGATTTTATTTCACATCATTCCACTCTACTATACTTGTACTGCATAAATTGAAAATATGACTGGTCTTTGTGGAAGTTTGTGTTTTTCAAAAAAATGGAAAGTAATCTGACCACTCACTCGAATTGACTTGATTTAGTTGTCATAATATATACACAGGGAAGGTGCAAAAGTAGGTGCCCAGTAAGTACCACATTGTTATGATACTTAACTCCTTTAGATTATTTGAGGAATGCGTGAATACCAACGACAAATAGTTGGAGTATCTGAGGAATAAAGGCTGTGCTGGTTATTACATGCATATATACGAAATTCTCATTGTTTGTACAATAAATGCAGTAAGTATTGTACAAATTTTCTTTTTCCGTAACTGTATACCTATTTTTGCATCCCCCTGAGTATATATATCATATCCAAATCATTTATACAGATACATTACCAGAGAGATTAAAATAGAAGATAGGTACAGTCTTAACCAAGTAACGATGATAGGTATAGATTGAAAGGAAAGCCAGTGACGAGACCGTTTTGGTGGTGTGATATATATATATAAATAAGGGAAGAGGAGGGAACCCAAAACTGGAATTTCACAGGGGGGAGTGGAAGTGAAAGTTTGGAACAAGCAGACGGGTGTCCAACGGACAACAGCAAACAATACATCACATCATGGGAAACAGATTCTTACACAGTCTTCTACTAATTTTAGCTGTCTTCACTAGATGTAGTAATACTATAAAACAAAATGTACTAATAATGTGGTTTAAGAATAAAAGAAGCACTTTTCAAAAGTATTAAAATTGTGTGTTAAAAACACAACATCCTACGTTTTGTTATTGAATTAATACTACACAATTGCAAAAAAATAATTGAAGGAGAAGACGAAGAATCATTGAATTCTGACAGTTTTTAATACCGTATACCAATATAGAATAACATGTCAAGTATATATGTACAAAGTGCTACAGCCATGTCAAAAAAGTCAACAGCAACTATGAATGATCAGTGCTGGATTTTTAAAAATCAGACTGACACCATAAAAGCCATTCTTTTAGCATCTAACTTTTGCAAATTTCATGAGTGGAAAACCTCTCTGGAAAACTATGCTGCACACAAGAAAAACAAACAAAACATTATGATGAACAGTTCTAGAAGGTGTAACACTAACAAACATTTAAATGCTCGTGAAAGTTGAAAGTCCTTTTTGATGTTTTGCAAAACACAAACTTTTTTTCCCCCCGTTTAACAGAAGGCAGACACAACTCCTCAATTCATAACAAGAAAATTCAGAACACGCCGAAGAGCTGACAAATTGGTGGTTCCGGTACAGATATTGTGAGATGTGCACACTTATGCAAATATTGAACAACCCTGGCAGTCTAGCTAACAATGATACATATACATGTATTTTGATTCTCAGGTGAGCAGTGCAACTCGGCTAAACATTCACAAAACAGTAACACTTAAAGTTGAGGGATTGCGTGTGGGAACAAAGCGGCAGCAGAAACTACACAAACACCGATGAGTCATGAGTCACAAACATTGCTGCTTTAGCTGCAATTCGCTCATGAGGAGAATCAGAAACTATGAACGGTGGGAGTCTGAATAAAAATTGGAAGGGTGTCAATTAAACCATTTCAATTTTACTTGTGCCATCACGTCTGGTTATTTTAACTTTCAGTAGTGTTTATGTTGGACTTTGGGAACGTCTACTGATTTTAGCAAACGACTTACTGAACTCTTCAAGGTGTCCAATCAAATTTCAAACCTCCATTCAGTGGAAAGAATCTAAAAAAAAAAAGCAACCTCTGTTTCATCTGATGAGTGAAACCTTAGAAATTTTACAACAGAACTTTCAAGAAACTGGTGAAGTGTAAAATTAAATATGCACTACCATGGGTAAAATTAGAAGCCTACAAAATAAAATGTGTCAACATACAACTACATAAATAGTGGAAATAAAAATACAAAGCTTATCTAAAATGAACTCTTCAATAAATTGAGCATCTAAAACTTCGGTTAACATCAACACTGAGTAAGTACTACAGTAAGCGATTTGTAACAAGTAGAATATATATTTGACATTCACACACACACGTATGCACCTAAACAGAAAACAAAAAAGAAGAAGCAGATGAAAGGAGACAGAAATGTTCTTGAGAGTTGTACATCAAACTGTAAAGCAATAATATTTTGGAGCATGGGCTTTTTAAAAATCTGAACATATGTTACCAACATCAAGGACTAATAATTTACTGATTAAAAACTAAAACTTACTTTGGAACCATTCTCCCAATGAATTAAATTCCCTCTTTCGAAATGTAAAAATAAAAGTCCAAATAAAAAAACCAGCAATGATAACAACAACAAAACAACATCATCAGCGAACAGAGCAACTATCACCATTATCATCACCTTTACCATAGAGACAGAAGTGTTGTAGTAGGAATGACAGCAGAAGCCCAGAAGGTAAAAGAAGAAAGATCAAAAGACAAAAACTATAATTGTTCAGCAAAATATATAGAACCATACTCATTCAATCATCTGCACACAAATATCACAAGAACAGAAATGTGCACTGGAATGCAATTCTTTCTTGGGGGTAGGAAGGGGAGGAATGTTAAAATGGAGGAGAGGGGGGTTGGAGGGGGGGGGGTTACCCTTGAAATTGAGCAGAATTGAGAGAGACATATTATGTGTCGCAATGAGGTGGAATCAGGCACTCGCCAATTTTTGGGCCTGTGGGGTTATTGGTATCATCTTAAAGCCTGTTCATTTGCCTTAGCTTCGATGAAAAAAATATCCATCTGTGTTGAATAGAAGTCGAAACATTTGCAATTGAAGGAGGTCAGGGTCGCCAGGTTTGAGAGGTGAAATTAGCGAGAAAATGGCCGCCAGAATATAGTAATTTCCATAGCTTGAGAGTACTTAGAAACTGAAAATTGACATTTTTTGTGCGTTTAATCAATGTTAAATCCACACAGAAATGTGTTTTAATGGATTATAAGGTGTTGAGCACCCCACCCCTCATGCCAACTTCTTTGATTTCACTATTTTGACGAGCGCCCGATTTCATCACGATGCCTCACATAAGCTTAAATTGGGTCTATCCGAGTTACCAACATGCAAAACTCAGTGTGCTGACAGGGAGATATGAAGCAGCATGCATGCATGACAAGCAGGCAACTTATCCCAGTTCCGTGTTACAACTCGACTTACAATCAAAGACAAATCCATTTATTCCCATACTAGATGTATATTTACAAAGCTTCATCATGTATCCAACAAGTCATTTCTAAACTGGATCAGTCTTTTGCAAACAAACAAAAATTTGAAAAAAGAAAATACGATCACAGAGAAGTAGATGAGGTGAACACTACTACAATTTCCAGGCATTGCGCATCATGAGATCAAAGTAAGCGTCGCTATCGACCGAAGCACTAACTCCAACGTAGTAATTCTCAAATTCTTCCTGCGTGATCTGGAAAAACAAACATCGGTGACCGTGAAGAGACCATGACATAAAATGGTGACTAAAGTGTATCATGTATATAAATTTCAGTATATAAGAATGTGAGTGTATGTGATGAAAATAAGGTGAGAGACATATATAAAAGATACTGGGATATCTCGATGCAAATACAGAGAAACAAAGTTTATACCAAGCATACCGGGCAAGTATGTCCAAGTTGTGGGCTGGATAAAGTGATTCTGAATATCTCGAGAGCCAGAGCAGAAAAATATTGGGTAACATAATTTGAAACACCCAAGCTCTCAAAAGTGAGACTAAAACTGACACTTCAGCTTATGTCAATTAGGGGCATTTCATGAGATAAAATATTAGATCTATCGTTCGCGGCTGGGCTAGAAACTATTGACTTAAATTTTCAAGACAGACAGTTTGTTGTTATTGATTAGCAGCTCATCGAGGGCAGCATTCATTATCAATTACAAGGTGGACTCATGGGTCAGCCGGAAACTCCTCGCAGGCCATTGTTTGCCCATGCCTGGTTTGTCGCTGGTTCACAGTTAGGAAAACTGTCGCCTTTACCCTCACTGACACTTTTGGATTTCAAAGAACCTTGACTTTTAGGCTGTCTTTTAAACCTCCATCCACATTCATGGGCCAAAAAGGAGATAGAATTTCAAAAGCTTTCACTTTATTCTTCTAATAAAATAAGGGGTCTAAAAGATACAAATTACATCATCTCTCCAAATGTAATGAATTTCTTTGTAACAAAGTCAAGCTCTGTAAAGTTTTGGCTATATACATCAACTTTGGACTGAACATGAAAAGGAGGTGGGGTGTGGCCTGTTCAATAATAAAAACGCTGAAGTCACTTCACAGATTTTATATTTCACAGAACTATTCTTGAAGAAAATAGGATCAGTTGAGATCTCAACTATTTCTCAAACACATTCCACACAGCTGAACATGCCATTATTTTCTGCACCAGTCTCCCTGTCTCATTTGAAGAGAGTTCACTGGACATAACAACTACCGAAGTGTTCAGACCATAACTTACAAACACTTCTCATGATCACAACCGACTTTCCTGATTAACGTCTTGACCATCAACGATTTATTTATAGAGGCACCAGCCATCCATGTCCAGGAGTTGTTTTAGCCATTGATTAACGTCTCTAAAACTGTACAACAACAGTCTCTGGACGGAAAACTGATCAAGTACAAGAAGAGGGAGTGACTATACATTGGTATAAACAGAACGCCAGTTCTTGATGAAATTATGTTTTTAAAAACGAGATGGGCTGGGAACTGGGAAGATAAACTTTTTGAAAGTTGATGCGATACTGGTTGATCTAAATCTCCTTGAAGAAAAGACTTTCACATTATTTCTCCTCTGTTGTCTTTTTGAGAGAAAAAAAAAATTAACAAAGAAATGGGATGGGTGAAAATTTACGTTAGATCTTTCCTTATTGTTAAAATGTTTAAAACTTACAGTTGGAGGAGAAAAGTTCAGCTGATATACTTTAGACAGAAAATATTCTATGCTAAGTTTGACAAGTGACGATTTGTACCAAAACAAAGACCTGTAGCAATAATAAGTTCAGTGACAGTTGGACGCATTTCACTCAAATTCTACACATCGCATTCATTTGGCCAGTCAACTTTGTGTAAACTCTGTATTTTAACGTAAGCTTTTCTTATGCGGTAACTTTGCTGTCCGCTCCACAATTTGTTTAAACACGTCGAAAACTATCTCAAACTCAAATTACTCTTCACTATTATTGATGAGGTTCGAGAAAATAAGGACTTCAAAATCTTGCACAAAGTTACCACCAACAACAGAAAACATAAACTAACACTTCGCCATCTTTAATTAAACCATCAACAAATTTATTCTATTATTGAAAAATTTGGCACAACATCAATTTAAATTTTAAGTGAAGTCACTTACATAGCTTCCCTAGGAACACAAAAGGAAGCCACACTGATCTCATTAAGTTATTATATCATAACATCAAGCTGGAAAATATTACAATTATCTAAATTTTCAGTCAAAGCAAAGTATTTTCTCTATATGAAACAGGACCAACAACCTTCATAATTTCAACAGCCAAGTAAAGAAAAGTGCAACAGCTGTCGGGGTGGGTGGTTGGAGAGCAGCTGACGATGCAGACAGAGAAAACCAAGCAGGAAAACAGAAATACTATCACAAGGTCTGGGTGCAACATGCAAGACGTTATATATAAATGAAAATGAAGCGTGAAGTTGTAGGAATGACTAAAGCCATTCTTTGGATTCAAGAATATATAAGGAACTACATGTCAGTCCTGAAAATAAAATATGAAAGAAAACAAAAAAGGTAATCATGTTAGCTAATCATGGCCTCTTTACTTACAAAATAAACCATGAATGCTTTGTGAACGTCTTATTTGAACTGTTTCTCAGGAATCCAAAGAAAGTGAAATAAAAAGATGCATACTGCGTGCTACCTCTCTAGAACTAAACATTTACTGACTGCTGCACATACCATGCTTACCTAAAGAACATCACAGCTGATCAACAACCGACAATCTTACCTTTCCATCCTTGTCCTGACTGTCGAAGGAGTCTAAAAACTGTCTCAAGACTTGGTCCTCCGTCCATTCACCGCTCAAGTACTTTGGATGCTTCGACGCTGAATACACTCCCTTCAGATCTTCAATTGTGACTACACCATCTCCGGTTTTATCCAGCTTTTTGAACGCTTGGTAGATGAGATTTTTCCTGTTTTGGCTCATTGCAGGCTGCAAATACCAGATCAGTCACAAAGTTCATTATGAAGGCTCGACATCTCACCTGCTCGGTGTAAAATTCCGTCATACGTCAGTTTTCAAAATAGTGTATTATAGTGGAGTCTTACATTATGGAGTCTACTGGTTTGAAGCCCATGATTCATCTCAAATTTGCCCATTCAACCAATTCTCATTCATGAAATCAATAAATGAATACACATTATATATCATTAACAGTTGTGTATGAGAGAAGACAAAGTACATAACAATATTTCAATGATGGAAATGGGAGGTCAATGAGGGAGAGCATGAATGGGTTCAGGGACTTATATCATGATTTATTATAGGTCTCAGAAAGAAAAGCATTTGCCCTTTCCTCATATCTATTCTCTTTCTCACCTCAAACAACCAACAATATTTATGTGTCCAAATGAGCTATCAGAAGCTCTCACTCACGATATTAAAAATAATAAAACAGCCTTTGATCTCTCTTATACTTTCAAATTAGTAGAAATGAATAAGAATGATGAATGACAACTCGGTCATTTCCCCCCTTCCTCATAAAGCAGAACCTTTTCTGGAGAAAATATGTACAGTTGCCTCTATTCAATACCCTAGAGGTAAGGAATGAAAAAAAAAAGTGGACCTTTCGAAAAAATAGGGTACTGACCATCTTAAAGAGAATTCCCAACAGTAAAAATAATCTTCTCTTACTTGAAAATCAACAGACGTGACTAACACAAAGTCTTAAAAAAGAATTTATTTATATCCTACCCGTCCGAGTATGTCTTGAAACATCTTAAACGACCACTTGAAACATCCCAGATGACCATACACGTACTGAACATTTTCTGTGATTAGCCACTACGTGGATGCTTAAAAAAGACGTTATTGACTTTGAATAACAAGGTGTACATTAGTGCAGCAAAAAATTCTGTTCTATGTTATTCATAGGACCACAGGCAACAATGGGGTCTTTGGTAGAGGCAGCTGTATCACTCAACACAACTGAACTTACCCGCAACTTTACCAAGAACTCATCAAAATCAATAGAGCCACTGCCGTCCTTATCAAAGATGGAAAAGAGCTCATCAATGGTTTCTTTTTCAATTTCAGTGATGCCGTAGTCATGAATTCCCTTTGCAAACTCTTTCCTGTCAAGACTTCTGCTTTCATCGTCATCCATGATTTTGAAGGTTCTGTCATAAATACGGAGAAATTGCAGTTGGTATTAAAAAAACTACAACAACCGTGAATGAGTTTGTCACTCTTGCAACTAAAATATGTTTGCAGTTACGAAAAACAAATCTGTCACATAAAATGATCAACATCGTACTCACAGTGTATAACATAAAAGTGTAAACATAAATATATGTATTTCTTTCTACTTTCTTACAGTCAACCCCATATACGTTGGCTGACAGGAACCTAAAAAAAATTGCGTTTCACGACAATTAGAACAGTTTTCAAAAGACAAAAAAGAACTTATTAGACAAAACAGATTTTTTAAGGGGTATTTGGCAGGCCTAAATTTTCTCTAGATACCATTATCCAGTTCATAAAAATGATAGCGAGGAAAGTAATGCATAAAAGCACAAAAGGATAAGCTCACACATGAGTTTTTGGTGGCCATGTGCAGACGCTTTATTTTGCATGATATGTAAAATTTATAGCAAGAGATGAAAGTATAGTTTTCCATGCGTGTTAATTCCAAGGTTCAACAAGTCACTAGGGGAAAGCTAAAAGAAGCTGAACAGAAAACATAAACAAGCAAAAAATAGATCACAGGCATTTCAGGTCCCTGGAACACAACAATGTATGTTTTTTAATACATGGCAAATGATATTCCCATATTATATTGATGTACTACAGTGGGTGTCGCATTCAACGAGAAGTCGGCTCCAACGAGGCTATCCTTAATCCTCGATTTTTCCTCTATATCTCTTTGTAAATGTACGTCAGCTCCAACGAGGTTGCAAACAGACTGAAGTCGTTTCAACGAGATAGCGATAACCAAATAAAAGCGATTAGCGGCCCCAAAAGCGAAGATTTTTTACCTTTCTCTCCATCTCACTTGAAGCACAAGGCCCATTCTTGATTCCTAACACATTGTATTGCTAGATAATCTAGTGTGCCTCCTAATATAGGCCCCAAAGCCAAGAGGACAGCCAAGGGTAAACCTGGTAGGGATGGGAGGGGGTGGGTGGGAATGCGATGCGGGCTGTGTGAAACTGGATGAACTCTGGATGGATTATAGGTCTAGATTGAGACCTTTATTTTTTTTCAATTTTCTTTTCTTCCTCTAATTAGAAAATCCAAGCTCCCGTCTTCACTTTAAGAAGATCTGGGCCTAGATGTGAGAGGGTATGTTTCCACACGAGAAGTGTTCCGGAACAAAAAATCTTTTAAAATGCAGAAATGTCGACGGCCAGAACACAGCTCAAACACGCGCACACTGATGCTGTTTGAGATTCTCGTCATAAGGGGGAACAACTGTTTTAATTACTGGTATTGGTACATCGTGTAATATAATAACTTGTCTCCTTTCTTTTCTTTAGCCTTAATCACGTTCAACGAGAGGTCGGATCCAACGAGGACGACAAGCCGGTCCCGGCAACCTCGTTGAATGCGACACCCACTGTATACGAATAACAAATAATCATTCACAAGGTAGGGTGAAGTCTCTCAGAAACTTGATCAATCTTGTTTATGTGTCAATTTTTACTACTAGATCTAGATTCTAGAGTCTAGATCTAAAGATAGATCTAGATTCTAGATCTAGATCTAGATCCATATCAACTAACCTCGCCAGGCCTTTTATTCCTCCTGCTCCCCTCGTCAAGCAAGCCAGTCGCAGTTTTTCCACTGGATCTGTTGCTTTTTGGAGAGCTATTTTCGATTTGTGTTGCAATTCATGCTGTGTTCTCTTAGTGGCTGCCATGATGAAATGTCCCGCGTCTGCTGAAGCCTGAAATGAACGCCACAAAAGTGTAGAGCTTGCAAAAGAATGGCGATTGCTAAATCATGCTACGCAATTTTCAGTGTAGTAAGTTGTTTTACCAAAGGTTGACTGTTCAGCTGCCAAACCACAAACAATCCTGATATACTGAAATATATTATTGCATATCCTCATCACTAAAGAAATAATTACCTTCGTTAAGCTGCTGCAATAGTGAACTATTTACCGGGAACAAGTCTAATCCTGGTTCCAAAATATCGATCTCGCGTGGCCCGCAATCGATGTTTTGAGCAATGTTACCTAGCAACGATGGGGAGCATTCCTTGTTTGTAGTGCACCACACGATGGTTTAAGTCAGTGGTTTTCACTGTAGCAGTAGATAATCTCCTATTTACTGTGCATTATTTCCACTTGTATTCAGTTACACAGATATATGATGTCAAGAGACAAAAGTTCTCTCTATGTTCATGCAAATCATAAGAGTCAATGGTATGTTATGGAAGAGGCTAGCCGTACTTAATGACGGCTAGACTCGTAGTCTAGCCGTACTTATTCTTAATATGATGGCTAGATTGACCATTTACAAAAAATAGGCCTACTGAATTGTAAATATAATAATATACATTTTTAGTGTACAGTACCTAAAGTATTTGTATTTGAGACGAAACCAGGTGCCTTAATGACAGTGCATGTATTTTAAACCTCCTGTTTTCTAATGTAAATAGGGCCTAAGATAAGTACGGCTAGATAGGGCCAAACCTAGATCTAAGTACGGCTAGACTGGCAGTCTAGCCGTACTTAAGTACGGCTAGACTCTCAGTCTAGCCGTACTTAAGTACGGCTAGCCACTTCGGTATGTTATTGGTTGGAATACTGAAATCGCTGGGCAAAACAAAAACAATAATGAGTTCAAAGGGAAACAATACCGAAAAAAAAATAACATTCACGAGGTGGGTGTGTCTGGGGTAACGTATTTGTTGTATCTCAAGGAGGGGAGGGGGAGGAAGGCTGGAACATCTTGATGTTCGATCACGTTGCTGTAGCTAGCTGCTCAGGTACTGAAGAGCTACTCCGCATGTATGGAGATTTGTTACAACCACGGGAAGGGACATAACCAAATAGTTTGCCTTAGCACGGTAGTGCCGACTTAATGTCCTTTATTATGCCGCCGGTTCCATCACATTCAACATGATTCTAGATTCTTAATTAATTCTTAAGTGGCCTTCGCTTGATTTGCACGCGTGCCTCTTGATGTGTATGTTTGTGTCTGTATTTGTGTGGTAACGTCTCTCTCCCTCCCTCTCTCCATCTCTTTCTCTCTCTCTCTCTCTCTCTCTCTCTCTCTCTCTCTCTCTCTCTCTCTCTCTCTCTCTCTCTCTCTCTCTCTCAGTGAAAAGAGATAGCCAGCGAAGTGGATGGGGATTAGTTGCATTCGCCAACAATAAAATCATCCACAGAGCATCTGGAGCCTGCAGCAGGGCTACATTAAGTATGGGAATGGAAATTGAAGCCATCACGAAAGCGCTTGAATGAATAATTACTCAGCATCGCCCCCACTAAACGAATTCATCATAGATTCCACAATGTGTGCCCTCAGAAAAATCAAAAAAGGTTTCCAGAGATCAGAATGGATTCAACAGATCGAAGCAACGCCAATAAGATCGCTCACGTGGATTTTCTGCCTTGGCCATGCAGGCGTTTAAAAGGAAATGAAAAAGCCGACAGACTGGCTGGTAGGGCCACCTCAGAAGACAGCATGGTTCAACCAGACAAGGTCGAGATCCTGAAATTCTCTCGCCACCTAATTGGAGAGGCAGAGGCCAGTACTGCTGTGGAGAGAATGATGGCCTTGGGAATACAAAAAGGAAGCGGGAAATCTAGCACCTTGCACTTGCAGGAAAGAACAGAAGAGCGTTCAACCAGATATATGCACTGGCACAATAAGTAGAAAGACCCTCAGAGGCATTTTGGAGAGAGCAAACGGAGCATCTACGGACATGTCCGGAACCCAGGGATGTTGCTTCCTGAATCAATTAACAATCCCCCCCCCTCTCTCTCTCTCTCTCTCTCTGTGTATCTCGTTCTCTTTTCGTCTCTTACTCTCTTCGACTATCAAAGCACCCCGGAAATAACAGTTCACAAGAGTGACAAACATACAAAACAAGTAGAGGAAAAATGACGATAATAAGGATGAGGAAAGAAAAAGCAGTTCCCCCTTTGTTGTTCCGGCACAGTGTGGGCAGACATTGATAAATCAGCCCATTTACAATTTTACTGTGCATAGGAACATTATTAATATCCCCCTTTGGGAATGGCCCAAAGACAGTAGATGTTTTTACGTCCCCATTGACAAAATTTATCTCATTCAGAAAAAATGTTTCTGACCCTGTCCCAGGCTAGGATGAATACAACATCCCAGTAGAAAGACCGAATAAATACTCAATAAAAATTCTCCTAATTCGGGAATCAAACTTTGTCTTCTGTGTGCAACAGTGAAGCACCTAACCGCTACACTACAGATACCAATAGAAATAGAAAACTCTCCACACACTTGGACATAAACTGCCACCCCAAAAAAAATTCAACAAGAACAAATGCGAACTGAGTTTTGATTTTTATTTATTCAATATAACATAAAAATCGACAGGCAAGGGGAGGGGAACTTTCAGAGAGACACTTCAAAGGCTTAATACATCCAGCATCAAGGATATACAGTTTAAAAAGAAGAAAGCAAAAAGTAAAAACATACGGAACAAAAAAAGAGAAAGAATAATCGTTAGTATGTGCACATCGCAGAAAAGAATCTTAGAACAACTCTAATTCCAGCGACCTTCTGTTTCAGTTCATCGACATCAATCGGTGAAACTGACAAACAACCGGTATCTTTGTTTTGTTTCTTTTGAGTAAAAGCCTGGGTTCTCAGCAGCCTCACGGTCATCATGGACAGAGAAATACGCAACATCCATACAGTGTAGAGGAAATTCTGATATTTCAATGGCACCAGTGAGCACATAACAAAAGTCATTTACCAACTAAAATGTACTGCACTTTTTTTTTTAAGTGTCCAAAATTTATTTTTTTAATGTATGTGTTTTCAAATCCCCATTGAGACAACAATTTATTTAGATCATTTAGGATGCAGACCGGGAGGGATACAACATCCCAGCAGAAGGACCGAGATACTTGATAAAAAATTCACTCCATTCTGAAATTGAACTTGGGTCTCCTGCATGCAGTAGAGAAGCACCTATCTGCTACACCATAGACGCTGGTGGGCAGCGAGTAATTTATCAATGAGAACCCAACGACCCAGAATACAAAATACTAACTTCTCTACCTTTCTCAGGACTTGGTGTGGTTTACAAAACAAGCCCCACCATTCCACCATGACTTCCTCCATTGCCCTGCAAGCTCGTGTAAATCATTGAAAGAAGTATACATGACAAACAACAATAAAAAGAAAGCGTCAGCATCAACATGTACAGTAGAATCATCGTCATAATAATAATAATAATAATAATAATAATAATAATAACATGACATAAAGTTTGAGAAGCATGCAAATAGAGCGGACTTGCCATGATGAGCAAATAATAAAACACTGTAGTAGACAGTAAGCCTGGCTAAAAATGTCGCCGTCGCCTGGCACGACCAGCTTCGGACAACGTCCACAGCAACACTAGGGGAGGCCCCGCCCAGGTGTCCGGAACAACACCGCCACATACAAACAAACAAACCTACAGGCGGTCACACAGTCACAGAGGGAAAAGTAAAGGTCAAGTAGATCCCCCCCCAAGTCTTTATTTTAAGAAAGAGTTTTACATTACTGTACTTGCAACACAGTTAGGTCATAGAGGCGCCACAGACTGGAGGTGTTACAAGAGTCTAACAAACACAAAAAAGAAGAAGAGATAAGGACGATAGATGTTTGAAAGGAAAGAAGGAGCAAACTATACCAGACCACCCACCAATTACCCACAAAATTCTTTCTGTATCACGACGATCACAGCACGACCGGAAGGTCACCCTGGATGTCGCATACTAGGTCAAGCACTTCGAGCTGGGGGGAGCTACACTTTACTTTTATCGACACAGAAACAAAAGGGAAGAAAGCTCATGATTAGAAATGGCATTATCCCTGTCCATAAATCTCAGTGAGTGGAATGAAAAAACACATGATGACAAAAGTACATTATTAGTAAATGTATTAGTACAATACTGGAAAACTGGGTGTTTCTTCGCAAGCATCTAGTTTCTCTGAACAGTGAGTAAAGTAAAAGTATTTTTCAGTGAACCTTCCCCTTCAAAATCAGTTCATGAAAAATTCCATAAAGCTTCCAAGGAACATTTGAGGTATCATACATTTTTGTGATGGAAAAAACCAAGGTCTTTCCTTTAAAATAAAACACAGAAATCACCAAACAATCAAAGTGTATCATTTTGACAACATTTTTCAATCATCAGAAGGCTAGTGGAGACACAATATCTGCACACAAAAAACCCCAACAGATGTTTCTTAAACCTAAGGAAAAATCCTGCGACTTTCATCAATGCATACATATGTGTAATATACGCAATGCCTCTCGTTCCAGTTGAAATATTTGTAGGCCTACAACTATACTAAGTCTATTTAACTATTTTAACACACAAAAACTGAAAAGGAAATTTTCATGTAAAAAGAGACATGCAATCCAGTATTTAGGAATTCACATTCAACCATACAGAAGTTTTGAGAGGTTCCGACAAAATGAGATACTTCTCTCAATATATGCAAATGGGGATCAGATATTGGTCGAAAATTGAAAAAAGGGTCTAATTCGTTGATTTTTCAACTGATGGCGTTTTCTTCAAATTCAACATGTCTTTCAGCATTCCATAAAAACATTCTTTACAAACTCAGCCTTTGAATTTGGCTTATCTATGTCCATAGGGATAAAAGCTAAAAAGTACCTCAGTCTGTCAGCATACTCCACAATTAATGAATTATATTTTTCAATTGCACAAAAGTAGTTTTCGACATAGATATGCTTTCAAGGGAAAATGAAGAGAAGCACTTTTCCATATAAGCCAGAACAGCAACAAAATCCATGTGGTCAAAAGTGGCACCTTTTACTCTATAAAACGCAGTTTGAGTTTGAGTAAAGAAAAGCACATCGACACAATACGATCGCCCGGTGAAGGAAGAAGCAAGACAGACAGACAGACAGGAACAACAGAGGGAAAGAAAAGACGAAGCACTCATCAAAGATGCCAATCAATTTAAAACAACCTATTGACAGCATTTTCTTCGAAGTCACAGAAGAACATCCACTCGAAACCCAACAAGAAATCTGTCAAGAGCTTTAACTCATCATCAAGGCTTGAACAAATTATGGAATAGAGTTCTCATGTTCTGCTTTAGGTGAAAGGAATAAAAATCTACCCCCAAAAAAGGAAAGGAACAGAGGATTTGGATCATCAGTGAGTACAAAAACACAGTAGGGGCCTACCGGGTACAAAAACATAGTAATGGGCACTCTCTGATTACAACAATAGTACAAGTCAGTGAAACAAACACAGGCGAGGGATCGGTGCTTCGAAATAAAACATTGTTTTGGTTTATATATCCACCTCCACTTTCTTCATTTCTCTAAAAACTCCTACAGCTTTTTTCTGCCAGGGAGAAAAATAAAGTCATTTTCAACAAACACATCTCTCTATACACCTAGTGGAAACTTCTTTATCAGCAATTGGAATTGTTCACTCAACAAGCAAACCTAACAAGCAAACCTAACAAGCAAACAGGATCTGGATTTTAAAAAAATATTTTAAAATACTTTCCCTGATGAGAACTGAACCCATGTCTACTGTGTACCCTGTATACTTCACTGAGATCAGACAGCCAGGTGTTGGTTGAGTAAAGAAATGCACATCCACATAATAACAGTTTTTACTGCTACGGGGAAAGTCAGACAGAAATAATAGAGGGGACGAAAAGAAGTAGGATCTTCCATAAGTCCCCTCCAATCATCCGCATTTCAGGCCCAGGACACGGGGTAGACACATAGGCCACAGTTTTCAGTCTCAAGAACTGACATAGATACCTAGACACTATAAGTTTATAACTGTCACTTAGTGGAGGGAAGTAGATACCTAGACACTATAAGTTTATAACTGTCATTTAGTGGAGGGGAGTGGATACCTAGACACTATAAGTTTATAACTGTAAATTAGCAGAGGGGAGATATACATAGACACTATAAGTTTATAACTGTCAATTAGTGCAGGGGACTAGATACCTGGACACAATAAGTTCATAACTCTCACTTAGTGCAGGGTACTAGATACCTGGACACTATAAGTTTATAACTGTCACTTAGCAGAGGGGAGAAACTACCACAGACATGCAGAAACTACAGGGAGTGAGTGGAACACAAAAAAAGTAGGACCTACCAGTGGCACCCTCCAACCACCCACACATTTTTGTCACTGGATAGGCTCACTGCTAAGCATTTTATCAATATTGCTGACTGCATGAATATATTGCACATCAAAAACAATATGAAAGAAGGCAGTTTCTATCTCTAACATTCTACAGTCTTGCATGCACATAGCCAAACACACACACATAGAGAAAAGATATTCAGGTCCAGAATTTTTTCTATACACGATGTGTATCTAAAACACACACGTACAGAGTGGAATTCGTACGAAACAAAGCAAAAGGACTTCCGTGCCTCGCCGATTTCATTATGTGCTGGGTGGACTGTAATCTACACAACTGATTCTGTACCCAAATGAAAAGGGGGGAAAAAAAAGAAAAGAATGACCAGTTTAAATGTTTCCTTTGTGATATTTTCAGTCTGTCAAATACAGCTTCTTGATTTGTCCTCAACTGTGCACTCTATGAAAGGGACAAGAGTCTCACGCAACATCGGTCATGTAAATACTTGTCTATGGCATTGCGCAATCACTGTCAGAATAACAATGGCAAATCTGAGGTTGCTGATTTTCCCATAAAAACCAAAAGTTAAAAATTTCAGGAACGCCTGCCGTAGAATTAGTTGATGTCCCTGTCCCTACATTATAAATGTGTTGCAACATGGAGGAATCAGGCGTTCATTAATCTTCAGGGATATTTGGACTTTTTGGTATCAACTTCAGTTTTGAACAGAAGTCAAGCAATTGAAGGAGGTGGGGGTCACCTGGTAGCAGAGGTAAAATTAGCCAGAATATGGCCACCAAAGTTAAGTGACTTCCCAGCTTGAGAGACCTTGAAAACTGCAAATTTTCTTTTTTTGTGTCTTTGATCAACATTTTTCAGTAAAATTCACGCAGAAATGCGTTCTTAAATGAACATACAGGTGCTGAGTCTTAAAAGAAATATCATCCAAAATTGCCAGACGGGTGAGAAAATATCAGTTTTTTCGACCTCATTATTTTGAGAAGTGCTTGATTCCTACACATACATCCAAACACACGCTACAGTGGTGGAGGCAACATCTGGCCAGCAGGAACAAGACGGCAGACCAGTCGATCATCCACGTGGACCCTGTCTGAACAATCTCGGCTACTAGTTACATTTGAGGAAAAAATCATGGCTATACAACGGCAAACGATTTTTTCACAGGCAGTTTTCTTTGAACATGGAATATATGCAAGAACACACACAGCAACAAAGCCATACACAAAACAATAGCATTGATCTCCAAATGTCAAGCCCCCCTGAATTCCTCCAGCATCCTTTCTTCCACTGTCAATGAAAGAACAACATTCTCATCATAAGTCTGAGTTTTGAGTATAGAGAAGCACATCAGCACAATAACAGTGATAGAGTGCAGGGAAGAAGCAAGACAGATACACCAGAAACATCAGAGGGGAAAGAACAGAAGTAGGACCTACCAGTGGTGCCCTCCCACCACCTGAACATTCTCACAATTCATGAAGCTAATTCCCCAGAAGGTCACACATCCACTGGTACAAATGGCACTCTTTACCTTCACAACAGACACAGGTATCTTTTGACAAAGATTGAGTAATCTATTTGACAGATAACAGAATATTTTTTTGTGTTTTTTGTTGCTTTCTAAAATTTTTTTTAGATCAATACTCATTCCATATTTCAAGGAAATAATTTCACAGCTCCATCTGAGCACTAGGCTAGGAGAAAGTCCGGGATCTTCCAAAAATAACAGGAACCCCCCCCCCCCCCCTTTAATCCAAAAATAAATATTGGCCTTCCCCATCAACATTAGAAAGAGTCATTTCTGAATGGCCCACAATGCCACAGCAACCCGTAAAAAGTTAGACAGGACAAATCATTTCTTTTAAAAATAAATCTAGGAATTTTTACACCCCCATTAATATAATTTAGATCATTTAGAAGGCAGACTTCTGACCTTGCCTGTCCGAGCCAACCCGGGCTAAGAGGGAGACAAGATCCCAGCAGAAAGACCGAGATATTCTATAAAAATTTTCTCCCCCCCCCCCCTCCCCTCTTAGCAGTACAATACTGTTTTGTGGTCAAGGCCTCTGTGTGGAGCAAACCAACCCTAGCAATGTTGTATGCTCAATTAATCACAAGGTTGGAATTTCACTTCGAGTTTTAATAAAGTGAAACGCATCAATGCAACAAGTGTCATTAGGTGCACGGAAAACCAAGACACAAACGAAACACAAGCAAAGAAGCAGGACCTACCAGTGGCGCCCTCCGACCAACTGCAAGATAAAGGGCCATACAGACAGAAACAAGAGAAGGAAAGAAAAGAAGTGGGATGTATCAGAGGCACC
>NW_004798155.1:187995-189505 GCF_000002075.1 Aplysia californica
TCGTTATCAGTCAGATTCAGACTTGAAAGAAAAAAGTGCACAAAATACACAGTCCGACAACCCACAGCGACAAAAGTTACGCGTGTGCACACACAGAGACAGAATATGTTTATATATATAGCATATATACAATATGTTCTACATGTTTGACACTGTTCCACTGAAAAAAAGACCCTGACTTAATACTCACACTGTAATTCAGTTTAGTTTTAGTGAGAGTTTTACGGCACTTGCAACACAGTTAGGTCATATAAGTGCCAAAGATTAGAGGCATTACTAAAAAGAAACAAACAAAGAAAAGGAGGAGGAGAGATAAGGACAATAGATGTTGAATAGGAAAGAAGGAGCATTTCAATCTGAGCAAATATCAATTGTTTCATTATGAGCTCTGTCAGGTACGACAACTGAACAAAAACAAACTATAGAACTTACACAGAATACACCGTGCAAACAAATACAACCAATCAAAATGTTTGTTACTGTTTTACCAGAAAAACGTTTTTCGAAAACCTTCAAACAATGGTGAGTAGAAAAAAAATGCAGGAAACAAAGAGAGGAAACTGACACGACAAGACAGAAAAAGATCTTGTCAGTTTGTCTGCGTTTGAGTGCATGTAGTCTGCAGCTGCACTGTATGCTTCCCGAGAAAGTTTCAGAGTGTTCTAGGGTCTGTTGGGGTAATAATAGTTGTAAAACACATAGAGTATGCTGTAAAGCGTGGATATGCACAACATAAATGAAATTATAACTATTATTTTCATTATTATTACTACACCATACCACGAAAAGCTCTACAAGGTTCATCGGACTTTGTAGTCTTTTGCAGCAATGAATCAGTACTATTACTACTTTTGTCAAGCTTTTATTCTTCTAAGCATTGCATTCTTTTTATTCCTTACATGACTTACAGTTACTGACGAACAGTTGCTCGGTATAAAGAGGCAAAAGCTAAAAAAAGCTGAAAATCTAGAATCTTTCAGAAAATATAGTGTTCAAAGATATTGTTACCCGAAGGCTGAGAGACATCCCAGAAACAAAGTGCAAGTGCCATTTATTTGACTGTTTTCATTTCTGTAATGTTCACATAGTGCTGCACGTGTATCACACATCGTACTGCACATAGATTGCACACTCGTGTAGACACAAATACAAACTCAGACACAAGTACTTGCAAAGAATGACAGTCATGGAGGACAAATTGAACCAAAAAAAAAGAAAGAAAAGAAACGTGTGCGTTGTCGAATAAATTATGGAAGGCAGATGTTATGAATTCAGCACTCCCAAACAGAGCTGACTATAAGGAAAAAAAACTTGCAACAACACGAATGAACAAAGAACATTTTCCATGTCAGTTGCACACTTCAAACACATTCATCAAGACTCTATTCACAAATCATCATCAAAATGAACAGTCAAGTCTCCAGTGTATCTAGGAATAACACATTATTGTACTCATTTACAAGAAACATCTGCAAGCTTGTATCAAGCAGAACTGGGGTGCTGGGGGGGG
>NW_004798155.1:189719-195704 GCF_000002075.1 Aplysia californica
GGGGGTCAAATTGTCACACAATATCTCCAGTGGATGACTGACACACTGAGATAAAACCTGACACACTTCACCCACACTCTCAAGCACCCTCAATGACAAGACTCTCTGCTAATGGACATCAGTGCTGCACACATACACAATACCATAACGATAATAGTGTTATACGATACAATATTACACAATAAATCTAAAGCATCGTGAGCGACTTTCACTCTCACTGCACATACAATTTCTCTAGCAGAAGATCCAAGCCTTTCCAAGTGTTTGCTCACGGACAATAAGACAACAATACACAATAAATCTAGAGCAAGTGCGACTTTCACTTCCACACATCTATGGCAGAGGAGACCTAATCCACATCAAGTGTGTAGTCCAGAAGTCTTGCAAGACGTTGGATAACAAACAACCTTACACAAATGGCTTTTATACAATAAAACCCCGGTATAACGTACACAGCTTAAAACGCACTATCAGCCGTAAGGCTGACTTTCTAAAGCCCAAAGTCCCATTTAATATTTTTACTTTTCTTAGCTAAAATTTGCCACGGCTAAGAAGGGAGAACGTTATTCCAAGGTTTTACTGTACTTAGAAGGCAGATGTGATTTCACTTTAACTGTCCGTGCCTTTTCTCTAGCAAAGGGGGAACCTTATCTGTTTCAAGTGCATAGAACGAAACATGTGGGAAAAGAAATTAATGGGCATCACATGAGTTAAAAAACTCACTATAATCATTTCAGACTTTCAAAGAGGGAGTCCTTTACACATTATAAAGGAATCACCAAAACAGGAGTTTTTTAAAATTAACTTATCTCTGTACATATCTCCGATAGACTAGAGAAAGTGACAATCTTTTTTAAACAACGCCCCACTAAATTCACATCTTGGAAAAGCCAAAGATTTAACTTTTTCTCTCTGCCATAAACAGTGTGGGCATTTTTTTGTGTCAAAGAAGAGATTCAAACTGTTAAACACTTCTTACACAGTGGAGAACAAGAAATGCAAAAAAAAAAAAAAAATCCTTTAAAATTGAACAAAAAACAGTGCTGGTACCAGAGCGTGGAACAAAACAAAACCAAGAGTAAAGTTTTTCTTCACAGCTTAAAACATACACAAAGCACACTAATCAAGGATATCTTTCGAGAAAAAAACGCTATGCTTGTTCACAGCACACACACTCACAAACAAGACGACACTCAACACGCCTTTAAGAAATCTGTAGGTAGGCCACCAGTCAGCCAGTGCCTGCTCTCAGCTCCCGATTATCTCAACTCCTCCCCTCAACTTTCTTCTTGTCTCCACATGCCAAACGAAGAAGATATTGATGGAACTCCTAGCCCCTTTTCTCTCAAGATGCCACCGAGGAATTTGGTTTCCAAAAAGAACAAACTAGCTCTAGGTGCTTCACACTTCTGTTTCAGGTTTCCTCTACTTTGTAACAGGCTAGAATATATCAGGCTACACTTCAAAGTACGCTTTCAGAGAACAAAAATGTCCATGTAGGTCTTGTATAAAATGAAATAGGTCACATATTTGGGCCAGCTGTCAAAATCTGCTCATCAAAACACCTTTGTTGGATGTCCAGAAACTGTATCCAGCAACATGTAAGCCTTGCCTTCAACTTTCAAGACATGTTGAGCAAGAACGTTATCTCACACACACTTCATATAACACACAAAACAAAAACACAGAGATTTCAGAACAAAACCTGAAATGGAAAAAAGAAGAAAAAAAAAGACTCAAGTTTAAGACTAGCTCCGTAACCACAAAGACCTCCGGGCGTATATCACGGGCCGTGCACGACTAAAACAGAAAAGAACCCCAGACAGTCAGCCACAACAGAAATCTTCAAACACAGACAATGCTAAACTCCATCAAGATGGAGCAGTCAGAGTATACAATAGAAAGACATAAAGTAAACCAGAAACTTCTGTCAAAATATACATAAGAAAGACCTAACACCACACAGAGCAGACACTTGTCAAAGTAGACATTGGACAGACATACATTAGTTTAGAAACTTTTGTCAAAGTAGACATTTGACAGGCGTAAAGTAGAGCAGAAACGTGTCAAAATATACATCACATAGACATAAAATAGAGCAGAAACCTTCCTCAAAGTATACATTAGACAGTCATAAAATCTTCTTGCAGAGGCCCAGAGCAGTGCCGACTGCTAATAGTTTGGATGAATTACGAGCTGGCACCACTTCCTGTTGCCACAGAGGACAACAACCGCTCTTAAATTGATCAGGCCAATCAGGGCTGCGATCAGCCTCGTCGGTGCCACAACAGAAAGTGGCGATGCTCGCAACAGTCATGAAGAGATCAAAGGTATGATATTGTAAAAGAACATCACAGGAGGACCGACAAAGTGGAACTCTTCAGTCGAGTCGAACGCTAAAACAGTCACGTGCCGGCTATCAAGGACAAACGCAGACCGTCACACTCAGTACTCAACACATCAACCATCGTCATAAAAATTTCAAGGAAATACAAGTGTAGTAGCCACAAAAGTAGTGACAAGAAAAAAAAAATCATTTGTCACATCACACGCACACAACAGTTCCACAAGATCTCATCTCTAAATATTCAGATTTGCTCATCCAACATTTACACAGAGAAATATCATGACAGTCCCTGAACCTACTGTCCTTCTCTAAATCAGAGCCCAGCCCCCCCCCCCCCCCCCCTTCCAACCCACACACACACACACACATTCAAATACATTCATACAAACACATGTAAATTTACACTCGAACATTGACTGAAAGTGTCTACATAATAATACCACACAGCTAGATCTATACGTATACAATCCTGTCAACAGGAGCTTCACGCAGAACACGAAATGACTAAAAGAAGGGTTTGGTGATAAAACGGATTAACTCCGATAATCTAACTTCCGCTTTTTTTTGTTGCTTCTAACCACAAGTAGCATCTTTTATCTTTACTGTTCTAAACTATCAGGTGAGACAACAGGATGGAAACCAAGAATCTGTACTACAGTGAGTCTCTCCTTCAGCAAGACACAGATCATTACACAATTCATCAGCCTATTCTACATTTTCAACATTCCAGATGCAACACGTTTCGTCACAAAAACCTTCAAACATTACTCAAGTTTTTCATAAAAACACTTTGAACGACAATGAAAAAAGCCATGTGCGTGTTGCTCTACATTCAGGTCATACTTATAGCTAACCGACACATGGAAACAGCTAATGTTTTGGTCTATCTGATATGAAAGATATAGCGATACCACAGAGAATATGCAGGAACGGTCGCTCAGTTCACGACAAAGACATTCATTACTTACTGATACTCAGTGCCCTAGGAATATACATACAGGGTGGTGCCCAAGTCTGGGCCCACTGGTCAATTCACACGAGGAAACTTGTGAGTAGTGTTTACTTCTACATACTCAGAGGAACGTCTTTATATATATGGCAAGTCTAAATATACACACACACTCACATATACTCTAAAACTAAACCTCGTTACCCTTGTGAATGACCAACGGGTCAAGACTTTTTCCACAAAACCCGTTAAGATTAAAACTACAGAAACCATGCAACAGAAGAGTCAGATTTAGATGAAAACATATCTCTTTCGGAGCACCTTTCTACTAGAAATCTTAACAAAACAGAAGATCCAGACGACACCTGCAGCAATTTCCCCGAACACAAAAACGTTAGCCACTTGGCCTTGTCCAGTGTCAGCGGATGAAATCATTTCTGGCTGAGAATGAAGTGGGGGAATTTGCTCACCGCGGGTCGTTAAAAACGGCCTGCTGCCGTCCTCGCGCTGCTGCTTCTTGGGGTGGAGATATGTCAAAGACGGTACACAACAACACGATTCACACGCCTGTTTAACCCTCCTAGTGTCGGCCGCTCATTGAATTAGCCATAAGTTTCATTCTGTGGTGTCGCCGTTGATTTCAGCGGCTGCTATTGAAGACCCTGTTTCAATCTATTTATACTGGGGTTTTTTATATCACTAAACATTTCATCTCATTCGCAGATTAGCTCTACTTCCTATTTACACCTGAAAATGCGTAGAACTTTGGCCTTTAATTACTTGAGTTGCCTGTTCTGAAGTTTTTCCCAACATAATATGGTCCAACCGTATAATTTCCGGCAACGCCACAGACTATTTGTTAACAATAAAAACGAAAACGCCCCAAAAAATGCCAGTGGCGGCATCTATATCACAGCGTGTTTGATACTACTTTTACAGAGTGACATATCTTGTACACAAAATGTAGAAGCAAAAACTGTCCTAAAAAAACCCAAACTACTATTTAGAAATAATCCCCCAGAAAAAAAACAAAAAACCATTCCTCAGCGCAGGTGGCAACATTTGAAAAAATTTGTTTCGATTTTGGAGGATGTTCTTTCTAGAATGTGAACCGTCTCATAGTGTCCTGTCTTTCAGCCGCTGATTTCCAAGAGACAGAGCAGCAGCAGCAGCAGCGATGGTATCAATAGCAGCAGCAGCAGCAGCAGCAGCAGCAGCAGGGTGAGTGTATTCAGCCAACTGTGTGCTACAACTCCACATCGGTGTCCGATATCAGAGGCTCAATCTCATGGATCTTCCCTCCTGGGGGAGAGAAAAGACAGAAGTTAAAAAACCAGACTTTTCTTCTCAGGTTAAAAGAGAGAGAGAGAGAGAGAGAGAGAGAGAGAGAGAGAGAGAGAGAGAGAGAGAGAGACAGAGAGAGAGACAGAGAGAGACAGAGAGAGACAGACAGGGACAGACAGAGACAGAGAGAGACAGAGAGGGGGTGGGGGGTGGAGGGGTGGGCAAAAACATTGAGATAAAGGAACAGAATGAAGGATTTCTAACATTTCATTAGCAATGTCAAATAATAATCGATTCAGTTGTTGTTTCTATTGTTTGTTATCTATCCAGGTCAAATAATAAACAACAACACATAACAACCCCTTATCAGAAGCATCTACCAAACACACCATAAAGCAGAAATAATTCGTCACAGAAGTGAATGTTTCAAGTTAGATCCACTGCGGGACATTCTCACCTCCACCTTCCTCCTTCAGCTCAAACGGAGCAGACGTGACCGTCTTCTGCTTCTTGGCCACGCTCACGTGAGGACTCTCTGGCATGAAGGCGGCCACTAGCAGGGCCATGATGACCAGCACGGCTCCAAACGCGAACGGAGGGCCGGGCACGATGCTCTGTGGGGACACGGAACATAACTTGTGAGAGTCAAAGAGATGCATATTGATACAGTAACGGTTCGTACAGACAGAAACAGCAAAAGGATACCTGAAAACTGGGTAAGACACAAAAGTAAATTAGCCTCCCTCTCTCCGTTCACTCATTCTTGATACCTGAAAACTATCACAGACACTAAAGTAAATTAACCCCACTCCCTTCCTCCCTTCACTTCTTCATCATACCTGAAAACTATCACAGACACAAAAGTAAATTAACCCCACTCCCTTCCTCCCTTCACTCCTTCATCATACCTGAAAACCGTCACAGACACAAAAGTAAATTAACCCCCTCCCTCCCTTCACTCATTCTTCATACCTGAAAACTGTCATAAACACAAAAGTAAATTAACCCCCTCCCTCCCTCCCTTCACTCATTCATCCTACCTGAAAACTGTCATGCAGCGAGAGGTGCGAGGTGTTCTCAGTGACTTTAGGCGTGGGGTTATCCATCTTGTCCTCGTTCAGATCCACGTGGAAGAGGTAGAAGATGAAGCCATACAGCGCCGGGCCCAGGCCGTTGCACAGACCGCGGATACCAGTCACCACGCCTTGAGCAACGCCTAGGAGATAAGAGAAGATAAGACAATGTTTTATTATCCCAGAGGGAAATTTTTCTTGGCTGTATAGGATCGTAAAAACACATGCAGGTATATATAACAAATTTAAATCATCTATTACTCTCAATAAAATTCAATATGAAAAGAGAAATAAAGCTGACTAAATGTACATATCAAGATACAAAGACATGG
>NW_004798155.1:197399-198590 GCF_000002075.1 Aplysia californica
TGGGGGGGGGAAGGGGGAGATGGATGGACAGACAGAAACAACAGATGGGGAAGAAAAAAGACAGACCTTCTACTGGCACTCTCCAACCACCTGGTGTAACAGACCAACAAAGACATGAATGAGAGTGAACAACTAGCATCAGTGTGCCTCACTAACAAGTACCAATGCGCATGGTTGCAAGCTTTAACTCTCCTCCTTTTTTATGTTTGTTGCTCCCCACACACATATACTCACCAGTGACACCCTCCACCAACCCACGCACACACAAACTCACCAGTGACACCCTCCACCCACCCACACACACAAATATATTCACCAGTGACACCCTCTACCCACCCACACACACACAAAACTCACCAGTGACACCCTCCACCTACCCTCACACACATAATAACATACTCACCAGTGACACCCTACACCCACCCACCTACACATACACACAAACTCACCAGTGCTGAGAGGCAAAGCCGAAGCAGGTCAGCTGGATGATCTCAAAGACCAGGCCAAACATGATTGTCTGCTTGTGGCCGATGTACTTCATTAACAGGGCTAATATTAAAGTCTGCAGAGAGAAGCAAACACAACAGACAATTTTACATGTGCATGTAAAAAAATCTTAATTAGCAGGGCTTATAATACAACAAAATATAGAAAAGTCTGCAGAGGAAAACAAATACAAAAGACTTTATGTGTGCACAAAAAACTACATTAACAGGACTAATAATACAAGAAAAAAATTATATATAAATTTACGAATGGAGACAAATACAAAACTCGTTTTAATAGGGCCACAATCTGCCTTTCCATATTCAGGGTTTTCAACAGGAATACTTCAAAATCTCAAAATAAAATGATAGTTACTTGACCAGAAAAGTCTGTGTGAAAGTTTTTGAGAGTTTAAGTAAAGAGAAGCACATTGATGCAAGAACAACCAATTAGTTGCTTAAAGCAAAACACACAGACAGAAACAGTGAAGGGAATGAAAAGAAGAAGCAAGAGGGCATGACTCAGAGGGTTAACTATCTGTGGTAGTTCAAAGTTTGAAAGCAAAATGCCTTAAAAAGAAGAAAAAAAAATCCCTCCCATTAATTGATTGAGCTGCATTACAGTGTACCAACACATCTCTAACAAAACAAAATAAAAATGTTTTAAAATTTTTCAAAAAAATAAAAACCTGGACTCAAATCCCCC
>NW_004798155.1:198690-203690 GCF_000002075.1 Aplysia californica
CCCAATAAAACGACCAAAATTATAAAGAAATATTCACAAACTCACCTGAGCTAAAACAGATAATACACCAACAACAGCAATATATGAAGCAACTTCTTCTCTGGAAAAGTCCATCACCTGGGAACATAGAGAACAGTACACTGTGACAAAACCATCGCACGGAGGAAAGTAATTCAAATACAACATTTTAACTCTACAAATTCAAAACGTGGTCAACTCTCAAGACATCTCCATTGCACTGCTCGCTTTTAGATAATACTACTGCATTTCTAATGTTAAGGAGTATTCAAGGTAATCTTCTTTTTCATTAGTTTGTTCCACTTTCCGACTTTAACTATCAGCTACAGGGACTCCAGGGTGTCTGTAGTCTAGTGGTTAGGCTGTTGGTTTCACAACTAGGTCTTGGGTTCAAAGCCATCAGGGGCCTGATGTTGTGTCCTTGGGAAAAGCCCATTACTCGAATCCTAACTTAACAAGGTGGGAATGGGTATATGTCTGTAGAAGGCAAAAAATTATGTCAGTCTGTCAGTGTTCTAGCACTTTATCAGCTTCTCCCACTGTGTCCTTCTTGGGAAGCTGAGAATGTTTCCGAGTGCACTTGGGTTTGCTGGGGCAATAGAACAGATACTGCTCAACAGCAGTATGCGCTTCACAATCTATACTATCACCCCAGCAGACCTGCGAGCATTCTGAAACATCCTCAACTTCCTGGGAAGCATACAGTGCAAGCAGCCATTTATAGGCGCTAAAACACTAACATACTGACAAGATCTTTCGCTGTCTATGGCCAGGTACCCAGTCCCACCACGGCGAAGTGAGGAAAATTCGTGCAAAGTCCATTTCCCAAGGATTCAATGTCGGGCTCGCGGTTCGAACCCCCGACCCCAAAACCCTATGATTACGAGTCCGGTAGCCTAACCACTAGGCCACCGCTGCCACTAGTAAAGTCCATAGAACTTGCTGTGGAGAGGGGAAGTGCGCTATACAAATACTATTTACTTTTATTTTTATTTTCAGAGAGAATATTTGACTTACCAGTCTGAGATAGACAAATATAGAAGAATAATAGACTTACCAGTCTGAGATACACAAATATAGAAGAATACTCCCCAGCCTCAGGCAGGTAGGAGAGGAACACCGTCACACACAACAGCAGAATCAGCAGGTCTTGACCCACTTTCTTTAAAGCCTGAGGAAAATAAACAGAACATTATAACAAAGGCCATGAAACGCGAATCTGGTTCATAATTTTTCCAGAGCATTGAAAAGCTCATTAGGAGCTATACTAGCAAACAGAGGATACATATTTTCCAACAAAAAAAACGGACTCCCATACTTAGACCCTCAAAAACGTATTAAAAATGTTTTTTAAACACCGGGGTTCAAAGCTATGAACTTGTCCACAACAACCCTTATCATCCTACAGACAGGATCAATACAGATACCGATAAAACAGGTAACATCTTGTTTGCTTTATGTTTAAGTATGAGTTTTAAGGCACTTGCAGCACAAATAAGCTCATTTATAAGTGCAAAGATTAGAGGTGTACTGAAGAATAACATATGAAGAAAAGAAGGAGAGATAAGGGTGATATATCTTTGATGGGCTAGAAGGAGTAAACCACACCAGAGTACCCACCAACCACCCACAGTTAACATATGCCATTGGAAAAACAAAACAAAACCAGTACCATGACCCAACTAATATTTATTACAGAGCTACAAAAATAAGATATTACGAGTGGTAGGTACAATAAAAGTAAAAGGAAGGACCTCGAGAAAACTGACTTTTGAAAAATGCAACCCCTTAATATCATCAGTTTCTCAAGCAGAACTACTACCCAATAAGCTAAAAAAAAAAAAAGGCACTGTCATCTCTCTGTCCACACATGCAAGCAATGCACTTACAAAACGTCAATGTAAAGCAACACGGAGAACCCCCCGCCCCCTTCAACAAAATAAAATAAAAACAACAAAACGGCTTGCTCGTTAGTATTAGTAAGAGTTTTACGGCACTTGCAACACAATAAGGTCATATAAGTGCCGAAGATTAGAGGTGTTACAAGAGAGTAACAAACACAAAAAAGAAGGAGGAGAGATCAGGACAATAGATGTTTGATAGGAAAGAAGGAGCAAACCACACCACAGCACCCGCCAACCACCCACTGGCTTTCTTTTTTTTTTTTTTAAACAAAACAAAAAACCACGTACCCCAAAAGGATCGGCCTTCTCCCAGGAGATCTGCGAGCCCCAGCTGGCCGGGCGCAGTTTCTCGGGCAGCGACTCAGGCACGGCCACAAGGATGAACAGGATGTCCAGTATGGCGATGGACGCCGCCAGCCAGATGACCATGTTCTCGCTGTAGTGCTCCTGGAGGAAGGCGCCGATGGCAGGGCTCGTCACCAGGCTGGCCGCAAACGTGGCCGATACCTGACACAGAAAGATGTTATGCCCGTGTTTAGTATATGTAAGTTTTTAAAGTTTTAGTACGTGTTTTACGACATTTGCAACACAATGAGGTCACATAAGCACCGAACATTAGAGGTGTTACAAGAGAGTAACAAAGATAAAAAAGGAGGAGAGATAAAGATGACAAACGTTTTGTTTTAGTAGAGGTTTCACAGCGCTCGCTACTGCATAAGGTCATATGAGTGCCTGAGGATTAGAGGTGATACAAGAGAGAAACAAACATAAAAAAGAAGGAGGGGAGAAAATGTTTTGCTTGTTTAGTATAGGGTTTTACGGCGCTCGCAACTGCATAAGGTCATATGAGCGCGCGGGACACACCTAATACTTTTTCGTTGGTAGGAAATTTTGAATTTTGCCCGGGTGGCGGCCGAAGCCTACTCTTATCGATTTTAGACCACCAAGGGATCTTTAACGTGCGCAACCTGCACACGGGCGGAGGGGAGAAAAGGACGATAGATGTTTGATAGTAAAGAAGAAGCAAACCACACCAGAGCACCTGCCAACCACCCACTTAGTATAGGTGTAAGAGTTTTAAAGCACTTGCACCTGACGCACACAGACAAGACATTTCAGCTTAGTTTTTAGTTATGAGTTTTTAGTTTTAGTAATAGTTTTACGACACTTGCAACACAATAAGGTCATACAAGTGCCGAAGATTAGAGGTGTTACAAGGGAGTAACAAACACAAAAAAGAAGCAGGGGAGATAAGGACGATAGATGTTTGATAGGACAGAAGAAGCAAACCACACCAGAGCACCCGTCAACCACCAACAGTTTTACAATTGCACTTGCGACACAATGAACAGTTCATAAAAGTACCGAAGATTAGCAGCGACTTTGAGCAAAGAGAAGAACATTGACACCATAAAGGTCATGTAGTACAGGAAAGAAGCAAGTGGCGCCCTCCAACCACCTGCAGATATCATAATTGTTACTAGAGAGTAACATACAAAGAAAAGAAGGAGGAGACATAAGGACAATGGAAAGATGGAGCAAACCACACCAGAGCATCTGCTAACCCCCCACACACATACACCTACACCCTACACACACGCCACCCACACACACACACACACACACACACACACACACACACACACACACACACACACACACACACACACACTCACCAGTCCATAAGCAGAGCTCCTCTCCTCCTCTGAGGTCACATCAGCGACATAAGCAAACACTACGCTGAACGTCACCGAAAACACGCCCGAGATGGACAACATGGCAAAATACCACCTGACGGAAAGAAAAGTGTATATTTTTTAGTTTTAGTTAAAAGAGTTTTACTGCACTTGCAACACGAATAAGTCATATAAATGCCGAGGATTAGAGATATTACTTGAAAGTAACAAAGAGGGCAGAAAACGACAATATGTGTGTCATGACGCGATGGAATCAGGCGCTCGTCAATTTTGGGGCATGTGGAGTTACTGGTATCATCTTGAAGCTAGTTCATTTGTCTTGCATTTGGCGAAAAGAACACCCAATTCTATCTTGAATAGATGTTGAGATATTTGCAACCGAAGGAGGTGGGGGTTGGCTGATAAGAAAGATAAAATTAGCAAGAAAATGGCTGCCAAAGCATGGAGACTTCCAAAGTTTAAAATGTCCTTGGATACTGGAAATTTACATTTTTTGTGCCTTAAATGAACATTTTTCGGCAACATCCACACAGAAATATGTTTTTAAAAGGATATGAAAGGTGTTGAGGCCAAAAAATTAAATTCGAAAAAATTGCCCAACGCCCAGAAAAATATTGGTTTCTTTGATTACATTGATCTGACGAGCGTCTGATTTCACTACGATGTCTCACCTATGTTTAATAGGAAAGAAGGAGCAAACCACACCAGAACACCTGCCAACCATCCATTTTCAGAACAACTTTGTCTCGTTACAACCAAGACCCACCTCAAAGAAATACATTCTTTTTTTGCAGTATCCAACTCTCTGAATTGGATACTAATCCGGATAATTCTATAATTTAAAATGCTCCAACCCTATATTTTGTCAGCTTTACTTCTCTTTTCATATTGAATTTTAATTTTTTAATTTCTTTATGTATACCTGCGTGTGTTTTTACGGTCCTGTACAGCCAAGAAAAATTTCCCTCTGGGATAATTAAGTATTATCTTATCTTATCTTATCTTATTTCAGCCCAGGAAAGGGCAGACCTGAGCCTCACCATGGACTGAGCCTCATGAGAGGTATGGGGGCACAGGTGAACCCCACCGTCAGCAACAGGAAGGCCTTGCGTCCCCATACGTCCGACAACGCCCCGATCAGAGGGGCACTCAGGAAGGACAGCAGTCCCTGTGTGGAAGAGAAGAGAAACATGCTTTAGTTTTAGTAGAGGTTTTACAGCGCTCGCAACTGCATAAGGTAATATGGGCGCCAGAAGATTGGCATGTTACAAGAGAGTAACAAACATAAAAAAGAAGAAGGGGAGATAAGGATGATATATCTTTAATAGGAAAGAAGAAACAAACCACACCAGAGCACCCACATAAACGTGCAAACATTTCA
>NW_004798155.1:208690-218599 GCF_000002075.1 Aplysia californica
TTTTTTCCTCAACAATGCATGGCCGTCGTGGACTTACTCGACTGCACCTGTAAAAAATAAACTAAATGGTCTATTTATCACCTTTTCTCATTGTACTATCTGTTGGATACAGACGCTGACCATTTTTGGGGTGGAACACTGCTAGAAAATGTTGAAATGGTATAGGTTTACCGCCGCAATCACCACTATTGGGTTCATTAAGAGGCGGGACCTCCGAGTTTAACGCCCAAATGGAAATTTCGTGCAAAGTGCCTTTCCCAGGAACACAACCCGAGCCCGCAATCTCACGATTACGAGTCCGGTAGGATACTACTAGGGAGAGAGACTACTGTGGACTGACAACATAAATTTTGAATCCCGAGTGGGGAGAAATTTTTCTCGAGGATCTTGGTCTTTCTGCTGGGATGTTGCATCCCTTTGCATGAAGGAGACCCAAGTTCAATTCCTGAGTCGGGGAGATATTTTCATCAAGCATCTCGGTCTTTCTGCTAGGATGATGTATCCCTCTCAGTCAGGGTTGGCTCTGACGGGCATGGTTGAAGCCTGCCTCCTAAATGATCTAAATTGCGTTGATGAGGGCATAAAAATAAATTAATTTAAAGGTTAAAAAAACCCAACAGGGCTTCACATAATGTTGACATCAAACCGTAATAAGAGTTAGATTTTTGTCCTGTATCACAGCATCTTGATTAACAGACAACATTAACAGTACATTCAGTATGCAATTCTCACAAAGGAATTGCAATTTTTTTTTACAAAAGTCAAGATATATTGATTATATTGAATGAATTTTAACATTCCAACACAGAGAAATACAAACGGCGCGCGCATGCAAAACTAGATATAAAAAACAAAAAAAATCAATAGATATCACCACAGATACTTCCAAGATAAAAACAAATTTCAGAATGGAAATTTAGTTTCCACTTCATGGCACACATGAATCATATCTCTCATCATAACAAATGATAAAGACAAACAAAAGAGAGAGAGCATAACAGGCCAATTCCACCTAATACAGTCGAACCTGTTCTAATGGCCACCTGTCTAAGACAATCCCCTGTACAAACGGCCACTTCCCACACTATGTTTTTTCTGTTCCAATAACACTATCCAAGACGTCCATCTGTTTAAGACAACCATTGTGTTGTCTGCAACAATGGGTAGCTGTCTTAGACAATTTCGATTGTAAGTCAAGTCCATCATCAGCTTGACAGGTTGGCAGAACATTTACTTGATCTTTGAAACTTACACAAAACGATTTTTGATTGAATGATTCCCCTCACCCCACTCCCAAACACACATACACCCATTCCTCTTTCTTTAGTTTTTGTAAGAGTCTTACAGCACTTGCAACACAAATAGGTCAAATAAGTACCTCAGATTAGATGTTTAACTAGAAAGTAACATTTGAACAAAATAAGGAGGAAAGATAAGGACAATAGATGTTTTAACGGAGCAAACAACATTATCCACTGCCTCTTTCTTTAAACAGCAGACAAGATTATAACCAAATTTCAATTATATACCAGAACTGGTCTTTTAGGAAAATGATACATGATGTATACATGAGCAAATGGTGTTAGATTCACTAGCTGACCAATAATGCAAAGTTAGTTAGCTACTAAAAATTAGACTAGACTAACTAACCATTAATGCAAAGCTAATTAGCTACTGTTTTTTTAGAAGAAAACTACTAATTGCTCTTCTCTCAACTCTCCAAGCTTGCAAGGATATGAGACAACATAAGTTCACACTCATAAGAAAAGCAAAACGTTATGGCTCTCACAAAGCTAATAGACAAGTTAGAATTTGGAAAAGCACAACACGATCAAAAGACCAAGCCTTATCAAGATATTGTTGACCAATCTTTTAATTTTATTTTTGTGCTAGTCCACTAGACGGTTTACTACAAAGTTTCTGTTCTACTCAACAGTCTACCACCAGACCAGTCTGACAATTGTTCTACTCGACGATCGATTTGTCTGCTAGAATCAACAACCACAACCGACCCTAACCTTAACCCTAAACCTCGCCCCAAACTTAACCAACTCTGTTTTAGCTTTAGTAACAGGGTTTTTTTCAGCACTTGCAACACAAATAGATCATTATAAGTACTAAAGATTTGAGGTGTTTCTAGAGAGTATCATTCAAAGACAAGAAGAAGGAGGATGGATGTATGATAGGATAGAAGGAAGAAACTACACCAGAGTGCCCACCAACCATCCACTTTGACACAGCACAGTTAGACCATGGTCCATCCAGGCAAAACATCAAATGGACTGGCACCTATTGTTTCCCTCCCCCCTACCCAGTTCAGTCACAGCAAAAAGAAGGTGAGCAAGCCCTGTGCTTCTCCACACATTAGCACAACCGTGAACACACTGTTGTACACAGTGCCCAAGAACAACTTCACATAGATAAAATAACAATCATAATGTAATTGTTTCCTAAACCGGAAATTCAGGCAGAAAAAAATTTAACTGTTCAGTTCTCTTGATAATTACTAAAACAAAAAACATTACGGATCACAGTTGGAGTTTGCTTGAGTAAAAATAGAAGCACATTAACACAGTAACAGATATACAGTGCAGGGATATAGTAAGACTGACAGACGGACAGGCAGAAGTAACATAAGGAAAGAAAAGAAGTCACATCTCCAAGTAGTGCCCTCCAACCGCCCACAATTTGAGGACCAGAATGAAACAAGAAGTCGGCAGCTGGAATGTAGACCACTTTTCCAAATAAGAGACAGTGGAGTGACCAACTACGGTCAAACTTGCTCTAACAGCAACGGGTTTCAGACAATCAACCGTACAAACAGCCACTTCCCATTTTCCCCCTTGCGCCTTTATAACATTATAATGACACTGTGTGAGACGGCCACCTGTCTCATACAGCCACCTTTCTCCTCGACAATGGCTGTCCGTCTTAGACAGTTTCAAGAGGATTTCAAGTATTTTGTCCTTGGGAATTCACAATCTAGATCCCCTTCCCCCCTCCCCCCAAATGTCAGCTAAAACTTTTGGAAAAAGAAACATTTTTTTCAAAGTCACAAGCAAAACTTTTTAAAAAATATATATACAACTAACTCATAGACAAAAATCAATTTTGTAAATATTTACCAGAGATACTAGACATGTATGATACATGTATAATAATAATTAAATGGGTGTCTGATATCTTCGCAAAGGAGAACAAATGCTATTAGTAAGACCAAAATAAGAGGAAACAAAACTGGTGAATATCTTCTCGTTTTTTGGACTATGTCTCTCTAAATAGGCCTATAGCATTGTCTCCTTCTTTTGACTTCTCTACAAATATATTCTATTTTTTTTGTTTCATAAAATATTTTTTCCTTAAACCATATCTAACAAATTGCCTGATCACTTTGTCAACAGTCATTAAGCAGATAAATCTTCCCAGGGCAAACTAGGTTAGGAAAGTGTTACAAATAATAGTAGACAGTATCTAGGTCGTCTGACCAAGAGCAATCAGTGTACACCAGATTGCTATCTGATAGCCTGCAGATAACACAACCCTGTGTAATTATAAATCGCTGCAAACAATAGACAGCACAGCACGCACTTCACTTCACTGCAGTAACACACGGGGTGATCCAGCCCACACAGAATAATCAAACGTGCATGCACACACACACACACACACACACACACACACACACACACACACACACACACGCACGCACACGCATACATGCATACACTTTCATAGATCAGATTCGTGCACAAAGGAGATCATTCTTCTACTGACAAAGACGTACAACGCTTCAATACAACTACCATAGTGGGGACTGTATATTATATACAATACTTGTTTGAAGTGGTAATGGCTGTCTGTGGTAGAAACAGAGAGAGAGGGAGAAGGGACGGGGGGAGAAATAAGAGAGAAAGAGAGAGCGAGTGAGATAGAGAGGAGTATGAGAGAGAGAGAGGGGGAGGGAAGAAAGAATGAGAGACAGTTCAGACAGGTGCATGAGACAGATAGAGAGAGATAGAGAGAGAGAGAGAGAGAGAGAGAGAGAGAGAGAGATTGAGAGAGAGTCACATAGAGACATAGAAAAAGAGCGAAATAGACAGACAGACAGAGTATGCAAGAAAGAGAGACCAAAAGAGATAAGGGAGGGGGGAGGTCAAAAGATATAGACAAACGTAAGAGAACGACTGAGAAAGAATTGCACACCTAAACTCTTTTTCCTTGTAAAAAAGAAAACACACCTGAAATAATGTTAATGTTCCAACCTTTTCCCCATTTGCAAGCAAACCCAGTTCTCTACTAATGCACCTTTCAAATCATAGATGGATAAAGATACTTTACAGCAAAATCGTCAGCCCTGCTAACAAATCTAAATTCCATTTCCATTACGGAACGTTGAGTTTGGATAAAACACAGAATAGGATTTTTTAAAATAGTTGCCTCAATCAAGAGGACACGGCTCTTTCAACGAAAGGTTATGAATTTCCCACACAGTCCCAGAGTCATGGTTCCCAATGACAAATAGCTGAGAAAGAGAATGAGAAGTGTATGACTTCGCGACCCCAGTGCTTTCTTGTCCTATCTCCATTTTTTTTTTTTTTTACATTGAAAATGTGACTTCTTCTTTGGCTCGTTCTTTGTTATAACAAACTGTTTTCACTGTTATTAAAAATGGAGATAGAACAAGAAAGCACTGAGGTCTCATCGTGACTTGTTCATTCCTACTGATATAACAAACAATACCCAACCTTCAGTCAGAAATAACGTGTTCCACAGCCAACCCCTTCAACTTTGAATCTCCAGACAAACGAGGATGCTACTATATTTATATACTTATGTTTACTGTTTCTAGCCTCTGTCACCTTACGGTGTCAAGGGGAGAAGCAAACGTCTCTACTTTCTCCTGTTTGTTGTATCGCTTGATGCATGGTATCTAATGTTTCTCTGACCCCCTCTATCCATCTTTTCCTGGGCCTGCCTCTTTCTTTGTATCCATCTAATCTCTGGCTGTATGTTCTCGCCAATATACTGTCTTGAGCTAGACTTGACACATGTCTAAACCAAAGTTATTCATTGTTTAAATACTGTAACTCACAGATATTATTTAGATATAAATAAAACTAGGGCTGCCAGCATTTTTATTCGTAAACAACCCCCCCTCAACAACCCATTTACTTCAAATCTCCACACAAACATAGTCACTCTAACAAAAAGTACTAATTTAAATTAGATAAACAAAACTGAACATTATAAAAAGGATGTTTTCATATTTGTAAACAAACATCACTGCCCAACCCCCCCCCCCCCCCCCCTACCCCCTCCCTTTCCCCAGGTGAAACACAGAACCAACACAAAGTGATTAAGCTCTCTCTCTGGGGTGATCCCACCTTACAGTACACTGGCTTTGTGCCACAAAGCTGTTCTGCCCAGGCGGAGGGTAAACAGATGTTCACCTACCGACTGCTGGGCCAGAGAGAGAGAGAGATGATATTATTGGACAGCCCCACACACACACTCACACACAGATCTTTATAATTTTGGATTTCAGAATATCCAGGTCTGGGACTTGGAGCAGACATGGCCACAACGTGCAGTGCTCAATCCCTTTCAATTTTCGGGGTGGGTGTGGGGGGGGGGGGGGCTTGCTATGTACTTAATTTGAGCTGTTTTAGCTTTAGTATTAGTCAAAAAAACTTTAGATCACTTGCACCACAAATAGGTTCATACATTATTGTCAGCTTTATTTTTCTCTTCATATTGATATTCTTTTAAATGAAAGCAACATTACAATTTAAATTGTATGTTCTACATGTGCTTATCTTCAGAATGCTGAAGATAAGAGGTGTTACTAGAGAGGGTTTTTTTGTTTTTTTTCCTAGTAGAGATTTTACGGCGCTCGCAACTGCATAAGGTCATATGGGCGCCAAAAGATTAGAGATGTTACAAGAAAGTAACAAACATAAAAAAGAAGGAGGGGGAGATCAGGACGATAGATATTTGATAGGAAAGAAGGAGCAAACCACACCAGAGCACCCGCCAACCACCCACTACTAGAGAGTAACATACAAAGTAAAGAAAAGGAGGAAGAAATGAGAAAGATAGATATTTGATGGGAAAGAACAAGCAAACCACACTTGAGCACCCACCAACCATCCATCAACTGCTGCATACTAATTACTATTTCGCAACTGCTTTTTTTCCTGGATGTTTTAATTTAGTTGAAAAGAAAGTGGAAAGCAAAGAAAAGGTAGACCTACAAGATGAAGGGAAGAGAACACAGTGAACAAACTTTTGACACGAGCACAATCAACACAAACAAACTATCAGGGGAACTGTGATTCACAGCAAACTATCAGCGGGACAATACTTAGAGAGCAAACTATCAGGGGAACTGTCGTAGATAGTAAACTGTCAGGGGAACTGCCATACACAGCACAAACTATCAGGGGGACAATACTTAGAGAGCAAACTATCAGGGGAACTGTCGTACACAGCAAACTATCAGGGGAACTGTCGTACACAGCAAACTATCAGGGGAACTGTTGTACACAGCAAACTGTCAGGGGAACTGTCGTACACAGCACAAACTATCAGGGGGGACAATACTTAGAAAGCAAACTATCAGGGGAACTGTCGTACACAGAAAACTATCAGGGGGACAATACTTAGACAGCAAACTGTCAGGGGAACTGTCGTACACAGCAAACTATTTGGTGGACCGGGACAATACTAAGTGAACTATCAGGGGAACTGTCGTAGTCAAAGATGGCAAACTGTCAGTTTGGGTTTTCACAGCACTTGCAACACAATTAAGACCATATAAGTACCATAGATTAGAGGTGTAACTAGAAAGTAACATAAAAAGAAAAGAAAAAGAGGTAAGGATGATAGATGTTTGATAATATAAGAAAAGAGGAGCAAACCACACCAGAGCAACCATCAACCATCCCCAATTCCACGGGACTGTTGTAGTTTAGTCATACGACAAACTATAAGACGGACTGCCATGGATATATTATATTCCAATAAACAAAACTGAATAAATAAAATAACAACCAGAGTACAATGGAAAATACATTCTAAAAAGCAATGTTAGAAAAAAGAAATAGGTTTTAGTTTAGTTTTAGTAAGAGTTTTATGGCACTCGCAACACAATAAGGTCATATAAAAGTGCCGAAGATTAGGCGTTATAAGAGAGTAACAAACACAAAAAAAAGGAGGAGAGATATAAGGACGACAGATGTTTGATAGGGAAGAAGGAGCAAACCACACCAGAGCACCCGCCAGCCACAAACAGGAATAGAAGGAGACCAGAGCCCACATCAACAACCAGCTGTGTGAAACAAGGACTCCATTCTTCCATACAGAACAGACACCAGTTGTCTTCTATTTTAAACGATTCACATGAGATGAGCAAAAAGGTTAACTTCAAACAGTAGCACAAAGGAAACTTGTTCTCATAGAAATGAAAGAAGAAATAATTGAGGTGTTAACGGTTTCACAAAAATACGTGGTCACCCCACGTAGAACAGACCAGGCTCCCAAATCAGCGTGAGCGTAACTCTTTAAAATTTCGTTTCAGGGGTTTGCATACGCTTTAAAACGTGCGTCTGGCAAGCCTCATTCTCAGCCCAGTCAATGATTTTTGATTGGCCCAACCACCCCCCCCCCCCAACTCCAAGTGGACACAACTCTAATTCTGGACAATATTACTTATCTATTTCTTGTTGTTACAATGAAACCTTACAGTTAATTAAAAATCGTTAGCATTCAATCATAGTCATGGTCACTCTGTGTGTGTATGTGTGAATGTGCATGTGAGTTAAATGTTTACACGATGCAAACATTCTTACTACTATAAAATTAGGAGTTATAACTGACTTCTGAGGATTAGTTTGTCAGACCGGAACAAACAAAACCAACAACCCTTTAAGTTTCTAAAACAAGGGTGTAAATACCCTTTAAGATAGAAAACCAAAGGGTGAATGAACCTGTTAAGTTGGCCTGAAAAGGGGAGCCCTGAACATGTAACAAAACAACAACAACAACAAGGGAAAGGCAGAATCTAGAAAGAAACAAAAACAGGCAAGCTTTAGACCCATGAGAGTTCTCGCATTGCTCACACTGATAAAAAACAACAACAGGAAAACACCACTACAACTACAAAAATACTTCAACGAATAACAAATAGCTGCTCCCCCCCCCCCCCCCCTTTATAGTGAATTTTCACTTTTTACAAGTTGTTAAAGAGTACAGTGGCTGAACAAGTTTACCTGAAAGTAAGCAAAAAAGAGAAAAGAAAAGAAGAGAAAAAAAGAGTAGAGCACCGCCTTGAAACAATCATCCAGATCAACATCACTACTGCCCACCTTGTCCATGAGTGGCACAACATTGAATTGTTACAGTTATAAAGTCAGTTGATTTTCTATATTGTTAATTGATAAAACCATAAGTAGTACTAACTTCAGCAAGGCAGAAATCCATTTCTTGGAATCAGGTAATAAACATACACTACTCTCATGATTCAAGAACTAGTTCATCATTCATGTACTCTGAATGTCAAAACTGAAAGTAGCTCTGTGCCACCATGCCCAAAATGTTGCGAGTCCTGTGAAATCTGACTTCAGGCTTCCTGCTATTGTAAATGTCGCAGGAGTTTTTTTTGCATAGCAGAACATATATCACTAGACAGGCAGACAAGAATATATCAAAGATTCATGAAATAATATTGCAATCACCCGTTGCACAAATAAAGTAAAATATCAGGAAATACTGGAACTCTTAAAAAAGAAAAAAAAGGGTATATATATATTATGTTGTTATGATGAAGTCAAATAAAAATGACTTCACCAGAGCAATTACACATTTTAATTAATGTCTTTTATTGCAAAGGTTTTACAAATTTAAGCTGGAACGTGAGGTATACATGAGGTAACTAACACAGGGTCACCCAAAAGTCGTTTAGTAACGTTTCAATATTTGTGTGAAGGACCTGAAAATACAACTGATTATAATTAACTGATCTTGACATTATAATCTAGACAGGAGAGAATTTTAATTTCTGATTCTCACTTACGATTCTTTTAAAAACACTATAATAAGGAATATAATACGATATTTGTTTCATTGTCAAGTTTTGTTTTGGAGAACCCTGTATCAGCGGCCGTCGGTGGATGTGAAGTGAACTGTTGGCAAATTATATCAAAACGTGAGAGATCTAAGGCAGTTTTTAGAGGTCACTGTTCTGGTTCATATAAAACAGTGGTGCGTCTGAGCAACACTCTCATCATATGAACCCTTTAAAAAATGAAATTCAAAGCCACAGATCAGAACCTCACACAGACACAGACAACCTTCAAAATACATTGTGTAGAATCAAATCACACCACAGTCTGCACTAGTCTACAGACTAAACAAACAAACAAACAAAAAAACCAAACAAAGCGGAGAAATGACCTGGGATAGGACAGACAGCAATTTTAGCCTCAGTTATTGCCAAACCCATTTCTTTCAACATCACCAAAATCATGCACTTCTACACTTCCGACTCATTCCTCTTCTATCAAAACTTATTTGCTCTGAATTTTTTTTAAATGGGTTAACGAGGTCACTTTATCTTTCTTTTCTGCAAAACTTGGTGTACAAGCATGCACATACAGGACACACATGCTCTAGATAGAATTTTACTGCTTAAAAAAATCTACTCCTAAAAAATAATGGGTTTGACAAAACCACCCACTGGGAACATAAGTATTTTTATGTTCCACATGCAGTTTATAATAAGGAAATGGTCTATCTACCTTTGACTGTACCTCTCGGTTTTCCTAAAGGATGAACAAGGTAGAGTTGACAGAAAAAGAACATCATGTCTATGCATCATTTGATAAATCAATGACGGAATAAATATATATA